>NW_006300363.1:3276271-3299133 GCF_000327345.1 Myotis davidii | reverse complement strand
GCTCCGCCTGGTTCCCCGGTCGCTCGCTCGGTCCGCCCCCACCGGCTCTCGGTGCGAGTCATCTCCTTCCGCGCAGACGTGCGGGAGGGACTCCGTCTCCAACGAAGGGACCCGTTTCCCAGGTGGGTGGAAGCCACAAAGACCGAGCCTTTGGGATCGGAAAAGGGCTCCCAGAACCTCTTGCCGCCACAGCAGGAAGGAAGTGGGATGGTTTCAATAATGAAGAGTTGGGGGGACTAGACTGCTGACTGGGCTACTTTGAGAATTTTACTTCCGAGTGGTGGGACTTAAGTGGGACCACCTGCCCTACACTTTAGAGAGAGGAAAGGGAAGGGAGAGAGAAAGCGAGCACTGGAGAGACACATCTGTTCCACTATGGATGCCCTCAGTGGTTGATTCTTGTAGGTGCCTGACCCGGGATGGAAGCGGCAACCTGCCTGGGGGGTCCACGCTCTAACCAAATGAGCACCCCACTAGGGCACACTTCATATATATTATATATTTTGTTAATTTTTTACAGAGAGGAAGGAGAGGGATAGAGAGTTAGTGACCGGAATCGAACCTTGGACCCTTGAGTCCGCAGGCTGATGCTCTATCCACTGAGCCAAACCAGTTAGGGCCAGGGCACAGTTTAAAAGTATTTGTATTGATTTCAGAGAGGAAGGGAGAGGGAGAGAGATAGAAACATCAATGATGAGAGAGAATCATTGAGGGGCTGCCTCCTGCACGCCCCCTACTGGGGATCAGCCCGCAACCCAGGCATGTGCCCTTGGCAGGAATGGAACCTGGGGACCCTTCAGACCGCAGGCGGTCGCTCTATCCACTGAGCCATACCGGCTAGGGCGAGGGCACACTTTTTAAAAAAAGACATCGCAAATGCCCCCTCACTTTGGCCTCTAGGGTAACAAGCTGACGAGTTGCAAAGGGAAATCCACACTTTCTTATGCTTCAGGTTACTTATCTGTAAAAGGAAAACAGCTCAACTAATGGGACTATCATTTTTATCTTTTTCCCCCCTGGATCCTTCCTCATCTGCAGTCCTTAGCAGCGGTTCTTAACCTGTGGGTCACGACCCCTTTGGGGGTCAAATGACCCTTTCACAGGGGTCTCCTAAGACCATCGGAAAACACATATATAATTACATATTGTTTTTGTGATTAATCACTATACTTTCATTATGTTCAATTTGTAACAATGAAATTGGGGGTCACCACAACATGAGGAACTGTATTAAAGGGTCACGGCATTAGGAAGGTTGAGAACCACTGCTTTAGAGATACGCTGTTTGCAGACACCTGTAAGGTTTGCCTCGATGAGGAAGCTAGCCTAAGCCAAGCAGGCAGGGCTTGAGAAATGATGAAGCAATCTCAAGTGATGGAACAAACCTTCCTTTTGTGCGTTGTTTTGTTTTTTCAGTGACTTACTACAACCGGGGGGTGGGGGGGCGATTTTTCTAAAATTGGATATATATCCAGAGGTCTTCGGTTGGATTCCCAGTCAGGGTGAAGGGATTTGGGCTTGCTCCCTAGTAGGGGGTGAGCAGGAGGCAACTGATCTATGTTTCTCTCTCTCTATTCCTCTCCCTCTGTCTCTAAAATCAATAAAAACATTTTTTAATATATTTTATTGATTTTCCACAGAGAGGAAGGGAGAGGGACAGAGAGCCAGAAACATCGATGAGAGAGAAACATCGATCAGCCTCCTCCCGCACATTAAAAAATATCTAAAAATAAAAAGGTATGAATGCCTTTTATTTTTAAAACTTTATTTTGATATTTTTAAAAATATATTTTATTGATTTTTCAGAGAGTAAGGGAGAGGAATAGAGAGTTAGAAACATCTATCAGCTGCCTCCTGCACACTCCCCACCTGGGATGTGCCCGCAACCAAGGTACATGCCCTTGACCAGAATCGAACCTGGGACCCTTGAGTCCACAGGCTGACACTCTATCCACTGAGCCAAACCAGCTAGGGCTATTTTGATATTTTTTTATTGATTTTTAGATAGAGAGGGAAAGATAGAGACTTCGATGACACATTGCTCACCAAACTCCAGAAACTAAAAAAATACTTTTTGCTATTGTTTTAGCAGTCTGTAATAGAAGCCACTCCTATGGGTATAATTGTCTCCCCCTTACATCCTTTCAAATCATTCAAAATGAGTGAAGGCAGGAACAGTAAAGGAGAGAGAATCCCGGATGATAAACTACCATATTTCACCCTTCCCACCAAAATAGATCCTCATGGACACTGCTCTAAATAGTTTTCACATTGCCCATTTCTATTGGGTGCGTGGAGTGAGAGGACCAGTCAGTGGACTTCTTTGGTCTAAGACCCATCTGAAGGAAAGAGATTCACATCTCGGTGCTTGACAGGAAAAGGTTCTGTTACTAAGGAAACAGAATTATAAACGATTGTCCTGCCCCACAAAAAAGGTCAAATATTGCAGATCAAGTTAGAGAACTCTGCAAGGATCGGCTTGGTTTCTATTAGGAGAAACACGAGAGGAAAGCAAAAATGCACCACTTGGAAAATAGTCCTAGGTGATTTATTTTTTTGAGAGGGGGGTAGGGGTGCACGGGAGACATGGATTTGTTGTTCCACTTATTTATGCATTCACTGGTTGATTCGTTTATGTGCTCTGACCCTGGATGGAACCCCAACCTTGGTGTATTAGGACATCGCTCTAACCAACTGAGCTACCTGGCAAGGGCACATTTTAATTTTTAAACTTCATTTAATTTTTTTCAAATTATAAGAGAATTTTTTTAGAAGTTACATAGATGTGAGCCAGTTGGGCTGGGCAGGCTCAGGAAACAAGTTATAGAACCAAAGAACCCTTGAAGTGGTTCTCAACCTTCTGGCCCTTTAAATACAGTTCCTCATGTTGGGACCCAACCATAAAATTATTTTCATTGCTACTTCATAACTGTCATGTTGCTACTGTTCTGAATCGTAATGTAAATATCTGATATGCAGGATGGTCTTAGGCAACCCGTGAAAGGGTCGTTCGACCGCCAAAGGGGTCGCGACCCACAGGTTGAGAACCGCTGGCTTAGAGGGAAAAGCAAAAGTAACACACTTGGGGGAAGAGGGGAATGGGAAAGATGCTGGCGTGCTTCGGACAGGGAGAGCCAGACGCCACTAACATTTTTTTGAAAATCCTCACCTGAGGATATGTTGTATTGATTTTTTTGTTTTGTTGATTTTTGAAAGAGAAAAAAAACACCCACCGGTTGCCTCTTGTTTGCTCCTTTACTGGGTATCAAACCCGCAACCTAGGTTTGTGTCCTGACTGGGATCGAACCCATAACCTTTGGGTGCATGGAACTACACTCCAATACTGAGCCACCTGGCCAGGGCACATCCCTGTTTTTACAATGCTATCGTTTAGAAGAGAATTTTACAGATACTCTCTCTTGGTGTTGATATACCTGTGAGGTAGGTAGAGAAAATTACTATCCTTACTTTGTAGAAGGAACAGAACAGAGACTCAAAGAGGTTAAGGACTTGCCCTAAGTCAAAGGATTTGTTATTGGTTTTGTTGGCACTAAAAACCAGGTTTTATTTCCCAGTCCAGCACTTGTTTCAGCGTTGCTAAGTGCCCAGGCAACGCAGACAAAATTGGAGAGCTTAGTGGTTTTCCAATGTGATAGTTAACAACATTCTCTTCTCTCTGTCCTCTGATTCCTAGAAGATAATGGTGTCCTCTAACTCAAGAGGAGGACTTCAGGGAGTAGCCGATCAATAACAGATAGAGTTCTAAAAATAGAAATATTTTAAAAATAACTGGCAACAATTACAGGATTCTTGTCAAGGCCAACTCTTTTGAAGGAAAAGCATTTAAGTGATTTTTATTGAACAGAAAAAACATTCCTATGGGCTGATACTGTTGTAGAGAAACCCGAGAAAAGTAAAGGCGGCACTCTGAGATTTTTGTCAATGAGTTTAATATATGTCCATAGGTTACCATTCATATGAATGCTTAAATTACAAAATTAGCTGCCATGGCCCAAATGTGTGGGACTTTAAGAAAGCTTTTATTAAAGATAGCTAAGCATATCAATTTTGATTTCTAAAATGTATTTTAAAGGTTTGTAAAACAAGGCTAATTCTAGAATTATATAGCATTAAGTTTGTTATTTTTAATAACTTAATTTCATGAACTGTTTTAAAAAATTACATTTGCATTTCCCAGCTGACACATTTCTGCATTAACTAAGAGAAAAACCCATGTGAAAAGTTTCCATGCAGTTTCAAAGGCAGCAGCACATTCTGTTTCCACAGCAACTTGTTATTGCCTCAGAACACACCTGCACATAAAGCATCAGCAAAAATATACCCGCCCACCCGTCACCCACCAAAAAACCCAACCCTTTCCCATCCCCAGCAAAAATTACCTGGTGAAGCAGTGACTTAAAAAAATGCTTTCTTACTAGGAAGCATTTATAAAATGCAGAAATCTGAACAAGCTAAATGCTCGTGCAGATGAATGGGCCTCCCCCGCAAGAGTTCCTTTCTCAAGAGCAGGGGTGGGGATCGTCTGGCCCAAGGATTGTATAAGGCCCATGAAATCATTTGGTCTGGTCCTGCTAGGCATTAGGGATGAGTTAATTAAGTGCCTGATCAAATATAGCATGATAATTTTAAATATATATATTTTTATTGATTTTAGAGAGGGAGAGGGATAGAACCATCAATGATGAGAGAGAATCATTGATCAGCTGCCTCCTGCACACCCCATACTGGGAATCAAGCCCGCAACTCTGACTGAAATCAAACCTTGGGACCCTTTAGTCCGCGGGCCAACACTCTATTCACTGAGCCAAACTGGCTAGGACAGCATGCTAATTTTTAAGTTGATAATTTTGTATGGCCCAAGAACGACATTATAAATATCCAAATGGCCCTTGGCAGAAAAAAGGTTCCCCACCCATGCTCAAGAGGCAGAAAGAACTCTCAATAGTTTAGGAAAGCTCATTTTTAAAAGTGTATTTATGCATATTCATGGCTATTTCTCTGAAAAAACATACCCAGCCTCAGCTGTGGAAGAGATAAAAGCAGGAGAAGCAAAGGGACACAGCCACAACACAGAGAAGAGAACTTCTCCACGAACATCCAATAGGTGAGGCAACCAAGAAGGAAAACATCTTCGACTTCACGTAGACCACTGATCTGCTCTAGGTGAAGCAGGTAATTTTTCATGCATTTAACTCAAGAAAAACATACAACCACTTAAAATACAGCATTCACAATGTCATTAGCTTATGGTATCAGGTAAGGAGAAAACTGTGCTCCTGTACTATCTGTAGAATTTTCCAGTACATGTCAGTACCCTAAAATCTGGATACCCTATAATACTGTCATCAGCACCCTCCACCTACAAAACAGAGAGAGTGAACTACACTGTTCTGAGTCCCTGAAATTTCAACACCACAGATAGTGTTCTAAGTTTTATTTTTTTACAAGTTTAATGTAGACACACAAGAAAATAAGCAATGTTTATTGTTATTTGTGGAATCTTGGTTTAGGGTCATTCTTTATAGCCATTTCAACTGCCTAGTTTAAACAAAAAGCAATAATCTAATTGTTTATCTATAAATTCATGATATTTTTTCAAATATAATAGCACTAAAAGCACTGATGATTCATGTTATAATTTTAAAAGAATTTTAAAACTACAGAGTTCATGTATCATTCCTTTTGTAAAATAATCAAAATAATGTGATTATCTGGAAGAAATTACTGAAACAGAGTCCTTCCAATGTATTTCTAACTTCTGTAAATTCCAAACCAAAAACAGAACAGATGATGATAAGGATTTCTAAGTCATTGGGAGTGTTTAAACTTTCCGATGAGAAATGGACTGATATTTTTAACGCTCCCTGTGAATACAGAGCTTATAGGTGGCAGCAGGACTCAGATCTCTGGGATGACTTTACATGGCTTTCACCTTGATTTGTTTCATTTTCATTTGCTTCTTTTCCAATTTCTTTTGCTCACGTCTCAAGGCAGCTTCCTAGAGAGACAGACAGACAGACAGACAGAGATAATCCAAACTAAGCTCTAAGCACAGATTTTTAAAAAATCAAAACTAGAATACTGCCTATAACATTATTCAAAAACCTAGACTTGCACTATAGATAACATTCCAGAAGATAGTTATAAAAATTGCTAATATCTACATTGGTTAACAAAAATTAACTTGAAATGAAGCAAAGGTAACTACAATATCAAATCAGAAACTAAATACTATATTTAAGTTGGCTTTGTTAGTCTGGTCTGATTTTTCCTATACCCAGGAAACACTAGGTCCACTTTTAACATAACAACTATATGAATTTACCAAGGATTTGTACTTCATTTCAGAAAAGCATAAGATCTTTTTCTTAAAAAATTTGAGAGAAACATCAATTTGCTGTTCTGCTAATTTATGCACTCATTGGTTGATCCCTGTATGCACACTAAACATATATAGAGTTGGGGAACTAAATAAGCTATATTTAGTTATAAGCTAAAAGGTAACAGGGGTTACCTTTAGGCATGAGAGTTGTGTAAAGGATTATGTTATTTTTACATGGTAGAATTAAGGTTAGGTCATTTCTGACTTAAGTTCTGGGCCCTCCTTTTTCTTAAACCTATTGTAGTTTCAAACCCTGGAAAGAACTAGAAAACTTTTTTCATTGAAAAATGAAAGGCATTATCTATTAATGATTCCATGTAGATTGCTCCAGTATATTAATTAAAAAGCCATTTTTATTTATACAGAAGGTTGCATAAACACAGAGCTCTGTTTTCAGAGGAAAAATTCCCATAAACTAAAGAAAAAATGATGAGAAATGATAAGATGGGAGGAGGCCTGTGGTATCCTGGGCACTTGGCTCAACAGCAAAAATGACTATACAGGCAACTAAAGTGCCACATCACCCAGAACTTTGTTCTCCTCCTCTTTTTCTGATCAGCATTTATAAGATTTAAAATTTTAGAGCTGGACTATGGTATCTTATTTCACAAAAATGTGAGAACATGCTGGTATCTGAAACATAATATACCACAGTCTAAAAAGCTCTTAAGTTTGCCCTGACCAGTTTGACTCAGTGGATAGAGGGTCGGCCTGCAGACTGAAGGGTCCCAGGTTCGATTCCGGTCGAGGGCATGTACCTTGGTTGCGGGCACATCCCCAGTAGGGGGTGTGCAAGAGGCAGCTGATCGATGTTTCTAACTCTCTCTCCCTCTCCCTTCCTCTCTGTAAAAAATCAATAAAATATATTTTAAAAAAAATAAAAAGCTCTTAAGTTTGAAAATTTAGTTATGTACAAAATAGACACCAAAAATACAAAAAAATAATGTAAGTCTCTAATTCTATAATGAAATTAGAAATGTTATAAAACAAGTTTATTTGAACCATAGGGTACATGTGCTGGCTTCTATTAAAATTCCTACTTTCTACTTCAGTAAGTATTTGGCTTGAAAGATGATAGTTTAACTTGCAAAATGAGATTGTGCAGGGGGAATAGGGTAATTCATATCATTCTCCAGGATCAGACTCACTCTACCATGGTTTGAAGCCCTGTTCTTCAAGTGCCACTAACTAACCGAAGGTCCCAAGTACTGAGAAAATGCTAAACTTTTAGCCTGTGTACATTCCTCCACAAAATCACCTTAAGAGCCAATCTGGCACAAATAGGTATCCTTACAAATCTTAGTTTTTACCCCGGTAATAAGGAAAGTTGGTCTTACCTCGAGCCTGCGCTGTTTCTCAGGATCTTCCTCATTCATGATCCGCTCCTTCTCTGCTCTTTTCTTCTCTTCACGCCGGGACTGTGCAGCTTCCTGTCTTTGCACATGTGTCAGCTTCAAGAATTTCTCTTCCACTCTAGCTCGGTTCTTATCTGCTTTTTGTTTGCCCTTTCCCCAAGAAACAAAGAGTTTCATAAGAAATCCATTTTAATTCAACAGAAGCAAAAGCCCATTTAGTATTCTTTCATAAAACTATACCCATTTAGCACTTTCAAGTAAAGTAGCAAAGATACAATCACTGAAATCCTCGACAGATGATTCCCCCAGAGGAAAAAAAATAACAGGTGCCAACTTATGATAAAGGCTGCAGTCTTACTTCTCTGTTGAGTCGGAACTTTTTGGCTTTGTCAATAGAGTAAATCACCATGTTCATCAGGGGTAGCAAAGCTTCCATATCCTTTGGGTAAGTGTTACCTGAGCCAGGCACTGGAAAACAAAGCCATTTCCTATTGAGTTAACAGAGCATTAATACTTCTCAGTCGTCAATTCCCTCTCTCTTTTTAAATTAATAAACTCCTTTTTTCTTAGGCAGCTAAAATGCAACAGAAAATATAAAGTATATTCAAGGATCTCTTATTGAAGAAACCCAACAGAAATAAGAAGACATGAGGTTTGTTTTAATATAGTTTGTTTTTTAATGTATTTTTATTGATTTCAGAGAGGTAGGAGAAAAGAAAATCATTGATTGGCTGCCTCCTACCCGCCCCTCACTGGGGATCGAGCCACAACCCAGGCATGGGCCCTGACCATTGAGCCACACCGGCCAGGCATGCACAGCTCCTTGTTGGAGGATGGAGTCAGTCGTGAGATGCCCCACACTGGGGATTGAGCCCGCAACCCAGGCATGTGCCCTTGACCAGAATTGAACCTGGGACCCTTCAGTCCGCAGGCTGACGCTCTATCCACTGAATCAAACCAGCTACGGCTAACAATATAGTTTTTTTAAAAAAAAATTTTATTGACTTTTTTTACAGAGAGGAAGGGAGAGGGATAGAGAGTTAGAAACATCGATGAGAGAGAAACATCAATCAGCTGCCTCCTGCACACCCCCTACTGGGGATGTGCCCGCAACCAAGGTACATGCCCTTGACCGGAATCGAACCTGGGACCCTTCAGTCCGCAGGCCGACTCTATCCACTGAACCAAACGGGTTAGGGCTAATATAGTTTTTTTTATAGCTGTCACTTAGGAGGGAACAATACTTTCCTTAAGGTCATCTCTCAGAAAACAAAGAACCCAGACAGGACATGGGATACTTACCATTAAATGTAAACAGTAGTGTCCTCTTAGTTTCAGGTAGCTTTAAAGGCTGACCTTCTCTGTCATGAAAGAAAAGGCTATTTAGAAAGAACACAAGATATTCTCTCTACGCATATAAATTACCCAGTTCACTTAGATGAATAGATACCTACAATTAATCAGCATAGTATTTGGCTTGGCATCCCATAGTCAAATATAATCTCAGAGCCTGAAGGAGCTTTACAGGTCACCTGATCCACTTGCCTAACTGATGAATGCATTCCAAAGTGACCTTTATCCTATACTTGAACACCTCCAAGTGATATCCCCTCCAGGCAAGATATATTCCATCTCACCTGGGGAACCAGAAATAAGCCTACATTTAAGTAAGAGGCCCATATTTTAAATAACATTTCTAATTGTACTCAACTCCACAGCCTATGAGAGAGTAACCCTTAATCAAAAATTTAGGCCAGAACCATTTCTACACCAAGGGTAAACTTAAATAAGTATGTTCTCCTGAAATGGGAACATACAACAAATCGTAATTCAAACAACAAATTCAAGCTCTGAATACGTACATTTGAAATATATTACTATAAATATTACTATGGGTATTTAACGTATTTGATAATATACTAGGAAAAAATATAAGCATCCACTATACAAAAACAGAAGCCAGAAAAGGCCAGATTTGCAATCAATCAAACATTACAGATTCATATCATAAAATGAAAAAGGAAAAAAAAGAACATAGACTACAAAGGACAGAGAGTAGCAATTGCATTTTCTTATGTGAGCCATTTTGTAAGATTCTCTTCCACGTCACTGAGTGCATGGTGCACTCTTACTTTGACATGTGCAGCAACACATGCAACCTGGGGAGGCTTGTTTATCTCCCATAGGTTTCCAACTACCTTCCTGATGCATGTAGTCAAAGCAAAAGGAAACTTGGGAGTCATGAACTTCCCTCACTCATATGGCAAGGGAAATTGCAGAAGCATCTTGCAGGTGTTTCAACACAGAAAGCTAAAGAAGAAAATCATATTCAGTATTTTTTATTTCATACGTACTCTTGCATAATTTTTGGACCCGAGAACTGGTCTGAAAAATGAACGGATTCAATCTTGTCAGCGTAGTGTGTAAGAAAGTGGACCATCTGAAATAGAGAAAATTATTATATTTTAAAGTAGGGTGTGATGTATTTCCCTTTTTTCATAAAGATATTTACTCTTCAGTCCTCCTTGCTGTTGTACAATGTCATTAAGGCTAAAGCTTTTAAAAAATTAAATTTAAATAAGGTAAGGAATTTCTCTATAATGAAACTTGTACCTTTTCTTTAGTAACACCAATGCTTAAATATTCTTATTGAGCAGCTGAAAATATGTCTCAAACTAATGTTCTAAATAAGAATAAAAGCATGGAGATAAAATCTTAAATAATTTTAGGAGATTCTTCATGAACATATCACCTTGAACTTACATTTATAACTGTCTTTGAGCTAGCCTACATTTTTATGATATTAAGATGTACTGTTACCATTATACAACCAATAGAAAAAAATCATGGCTCTCTATACATCCCTCTTCTCTTACACTAGTTGAAACTAAAATAATGGACTAAATGACATGGTGATAAAGATAAAAGTTGTAGTCCTTTATTAAAAAAAAAACTAAAAGCCATCAGCAATCCTAGGAACAATTTGCTCTGGATTTAGAGAGCATTCTTCACTAAACAATTTTTTTTGACAAGTTAATCTATTGCTTAAAGAAAGAATTAGAGTGTTTTTGGGAAAGGAACACATAATCAATACATTGTCATAAATAAAGAACTCGTACAGCAGTGGTTCTCAACCGTCCTAATGCCGTGACCCTTTAGTACAGTTCCTCATGTTGTGGTGACCCCCAATTTCATTGTTACAAATTGAACATAATTAAAGCATAATGATTAATCACAAAAACAATATGTAATTATATATATGTTTTCGATGGTCTTAGGCGAGCCCTGGTAAAGGGTCGTTCGACCCTCAAAGGGGTCACGACCCACAGGTTGAGAACCGCTGTTGTACAGTGTGAGTTTTAGGGAGAGTACCTTGCAAATGCCAAGGTCTGCAAATATATGCCTTCCATCATACTTACCTTTGTATCCATCATTCCCTCTGTGACTTCTCCCATCTCTGACAGGATGGCTAAGGAGTCTGGCAGTCCATACTTTGCGCCAGACTTAGGTTTGTCACTACAAAACTCACTCTAGAGGAAGAAGTAATTGAAAGTAAGATGTGACATTTTATTATGCACAGATGTTTTCTTCTCAAGAGAATATGTACTGACCTATTTCAAAGTGATTAATTATGCTATGCTCTGAAGCTGAACATCTATGTAATAATTAGGCACAATTTCTATGTATGTTTGAGTTGTAATAGTCAACATACCAGATCCTGCATCTCTTTCTGCAGTCGTACCAGGGCTTTCCGAGTACCAATAGCAAACACATAGGTATCCATGTCTTCATCATTCATGGTTACTTTTATTTGCTATTAAAACAAAAACAAAAACCACACAAAACTCACCTGTTAGGTTCTGTGATAGGCCTATTTCTAAGATGGCCCTGAAGATTCCCCTGGTGTATATGTACATACTCCCCTTGAATGGGAACAGGACTTGTGAAATGATGGGATATCACTCCCATGACTGTTGTGTTATGTAGCAAAAGGTCCCTAATCAGCTGACTTTGCTATTAATCAAAAGAGACATTATCGCCGAAACCGGTTTGGCTCAGTGGATAGAGCGTCGGCCTGCGGACTGAAAGGTCCCAGGTTCGATTCCGGTCAAGGGCATGTACCTGGGTTGCGGGCACATCCCCAGTAGGAGATGTGCAAGAGGCAGCTGATCGATGTTTCTCTCTCATCGATGTGTCTAACTCTCTATCTCTCTCCCTTCCTCCCTGTAAAAAATCAATAAAATATATTTAAAAAAAAAAAAAAAAAAAAAAGAGACATTATCCAGGTGACTGACCTAATCACACGCACCTCCACCCACAGCTCCACACTGAGTGGACAATGATCTGTGCAAATAGAGAAGGGCCCATTTTCTGACAAAGTACACAAGTTGTCCGTAACTCCAAACGGAATCTAAACAATAAATGGAATAAGCTCTAAGAAATTAAGAATTCAATCTGTACAGAGAAAAACACCAAGAAGAATACATACCACTTGATCACTTGCTGGCCTCATCATACGGGCCAGGACGTTCAGTAAGTCCTGTCTCTTGAGAAACTGGAAAAAAAAAAAAATAGAGAACAGCTATAACCTCCACTTACTACAAAGAAGAGAGCCTGGAGGGGGAATCAGATGTATCAAATATACTTGACATTTGCCAGTTAGCAGCAGAAGATGACTTTTAGACCTCCTTGAAGACACTAAATTTAGAGGATTTTGAATCATGCTGGAAAAAACAAAAGATAGACAAATACGTTTTACCAGAAATTCCCTACTTACCCTGAGCTGGATAAGCATCCCCTCACAGCACACTCTACCAGAACACCACAGGTTGTAGATATGCTCGTTCTCCTGGTTCAGCTTTCCTGTACTTGTGGCTTCTTTGTTCGTTCCATCATCCCCTAGGAGTAAACCACTTAATGTGATTCCCCTAAAAGTGTTGAGGCCTAATTACCACTCCCTCCTCCACTCTGACCCCACAATGATCAGAGTTTTAGGATGGCAATACTTTGAGATCATATAGAACTCTCCTTTGAACATACATGACAACAAATGGGCATTGTTCCTTTTACTTTTAAAACTCTATTGTCTCCATAAAAAAATCATACTCTAGCATTACTACTATGTTCTTGTTAGTTAGACAGTCAGCTTCAGTATAAGTTTCTTAAGAGTAGATAAAAAATGGAGCAAAATCAGTTTAAATGTTTTTCCCCAAAGTTAAAAATACTGCCCTAACCGGTTTGGCTCAGTAAATAGAGCATCAGCCTGCGGACTCAAGGGTCCCAGGTTTGATTCCGGTCAAGGGCATGTACCTTGGTTGCGGGCACATCCCCTGTAGGGGGTGTGCAGGAGGCAGCTGATCAATGTTTCTAACTCTCTATCCCTCTCCCTTCCTCTCTGTAAAAAATCAATAAAATATATTTAAAAAAAAAATACTCCCAATGTAATGAATAAAAAAAAATACCATCACTACAAACTATTTAACACTCCCTCACCATGTGTATGACTTAACTTTGACCAAGTTTGCTTTTTCAACAGCAAAATAATAGTGGTATTAAGAGCTGTATTTTAGATCTAGAAAAAGCTAAAATTCCAACCATTCTCTCACTTCATTTAATTAAATGTACGAAAGAAAGTGCTGAATCCCACAAGGTAAAGCAAGACTGACACACCAAATGAAAACACATGAGAGAAGTCGAAGGCATTAAAGGCGGCTTATTATTTTCCTAATGTCCAGGTGAATAAGTACTCTGAAATAATATGGTAAAGCAGAGACAGCATGGAATTTGAAAGCATGTATACTAAGTTTAAGTATATCATGGTTACAAGAAAATAGCATTTCTGGATTTCAGTCCCCTCCTTAGGAAAAAAGAAACTTTCCAACTGACGGTATTCTTACAAAGTTTAAATGAAAAACAATATATGCAAAGTACCTAGCACAACACTAAACAGTCTGCTAAAGAGCAGAGCAGATGCATACTTGCTTCCTATTAAAGGGAAACAAAGTGTTAAATGCCAAACAGAGTTGAAGGTGGGCAAGTCCACCTTACCCTTTTCTTTTTTAATATATATTTTATTGAGTTTTTACAGAGAGGAAAGGAGAGAGATAGAGTTAGAAACATCGATGAGAGAGAAACATTGATGAGCTGCCTCCTGCACACCCCCTACTGGGGATGTGCCCGCAACCCAGGTACATGCCCTTGACCGGAATCGAACCTGGGACCTTTCAGTCTGCAGGCCTATGCTCTATCCACTGAGCCAAACCGGTTTCAGCCACCTTACCCTTTACATTGAGGAACTGCACGGGCTCCTCTCCTGTACTTCAGTGTACAATTTATTCAGCATCTAAAACCTAACAAAAACAGGATCCCTTGGAAGAAAATAAAAAAGCACCCCCTTTGGCAGTCCCTGAAAGCAGTTAGGTACTTATACAGAGGGGAATAAACAGTTCTTCTTAGATGTTTTCCAAGCCCACAGCAGGACTTCTGTTAGCCTAACTTACCTACTAAGGTAAAGTTACTCTCCAAAAGCTCTCTATGAGAGTTAAACCAGGCCTGAGCAAGGCGACTGTTTTTATTCTTCCCAATGATATAGTTCATGATGTAGGCGAGCAGACCAGTCACCATCAAAATTTCTAGATAATAACTCTCCCAACTGTTCTGGAGGTGTGCAGGAACCTAAAGAAAAACAATTATTCCATTTAACATTAGTTGAGGCTGACTCATGGAATGAAGGACAATGAAAAAAACCCATAAACAGAGTAGATACTTTAAATAACTGTCACTAAATATGATTATACTTTGAAAAACATGCCCATTTTGATTTTCCAGGCTGGCTTTGTAAAAGACTCTTTTTTTTTTTTTAAATATATATTTTATTGAGTTCTCACAGAGAGGAAAGGAGAGAGATAGTTAGAAACATCGATGAGAGAGAAACATCGACCAGCTGCCTCCTGCACACTCCCCACTGGGGATGTGCCCACAACCAAGGTACATGCCCTTGACCGGAATCGAACCGGGGCCCCTTCAGTCCGCAGGCCGACGCTCTATCCACTGAGCCAAACCGGTTTCGGCTGTAAAAGACTCTTTAAGGAAAGTTGAAGACAGTCAAGTAGGATAAAAGGATGGAAAGCCCTTTGTATTAAACTTGATTCTGACTCCCACCCCAAAATAAATCCAATGGCTGTCATCTTCATCATTCCTTAATAAATAAACTATGAGGACTAGAACAAAAACACAGGGATTGCCTCTATAGGTGTGGAGTTTTATGAGAAGAATTGATGTCAAACTCTTTAACAGCTACCACTATTATATCAACACCAGCTACATGTCACTAATTATATTTCTGGGATTAATAACAGTAAGATATTTTGTTGGTTAGTTTGGAATTTAGAATCCTGTATACCTACATCAACAATTGTTATTGGGTCTTTATTTTTGCTAGAAGAAGTATCTGGTTTGTCTTCATAACCTTCAAATTCTTCATCATCATATGGCTCACCCTCGGTATCTCCCTCCTACAAAAATGAGGCAGCAATCTGTTTTTCTCTACACATGTCACAAGCAATTATATCTTTCTTGTAGGCAATAATTGTAGAGGAAAATAGAACATGTTAGCAACAAGTACAGAACACAGAGATATTACATGTTTTTAACAAATGACTCTCCAATCCTCTTGAACCCTGAGTTCAAAATGATATAATTCTCATCCACACATAGAATCCATCCTCTATCACTTCCAACCCCCCCACCCCATGCTTTCCAAAGAGGAGAAAGACAATTCATTTTTCCATCAATGCGAAAGGTGGGAAAACACCACAAAACATTTAGAAGAACTCCACATACTAAACAAAATAAAGATACCAGAGAGTAAACGTCTCCCTAGACCTGGGTTTTACTTTTAAATTCTGGGGAAAGTGCTAGTTAAAAATTTTCCCATCCTTCCAATTTCCCCCAAAATCAGTAAAAACTCACCTGGGTATCTGCATCTTCAAAATCTCCTTCTTGGTTTTCATCCTGCCCTTCTAACTCCACAGTGGTCTCGTCTTCATCATCTTCAGTGGTAATCACCCGTTGAGGAGATTCAGTAACAGAATCTTCTGTGACATCTTCAAATTCAGCAAAGTCATTATCATCATACTCTACTATGTCTTCCTCATCCTCAAAATCATCAAACTTAGCTTCAGAGACACTCCCGAACACCAAAAGGACAACACAGAAAGCAAGGAAGACTTTCATGGCACCTTAAAAAAAAACACACAAAACCTAAATGGACTGCTACTCTATACACTGATCAAATTTGGAAACAAAAGATATGTCTATGACACTCTCCTACTTTTCTCTTAATATTATTCATTTTAGAAAGCATCACAAAAAACAATGAGGTGGGGGTAAAGAGGCCTAGGTTCTCATCTGGATTCTGTCACTAATTATCTGTAATATCTTTTACACTGTGCATTCAGTAAGCATTTTTTGAAAAACTTTATATAGGAACTGGGGAGGGATATAATAAGAATGAGATGCAACTACCTATCTATTGGTGGTAATGAAAACAATACATGAGCAAAATAAATGAACAAACAAAATAGAAACAGACTCCTAGATTTACAGAATAGACTGATACTTGCCAGAGCCTGCGGGGGTGAGGGGGTAGGGGTGGAGTATAGAGGAGGGGATTGGGAGTTGGGCCTGAGGGAAAAAGTGAAGGGATTAAGAACTACAAATTGGTAGTCACAAAAATAGTCATGGGGATGTAAAGTACAGCATAGGGAATATACTCAATAATCCTATATAATAAAAATGTAATATGCTAAGTGTCCGACTGATCTGTCAAACTTTTGGTCAACACCTCAACCAGTTGCTATGATGCAGACTGACCACCAGAGGGCAGACGCTCCAACGGTTGGTTAGCTTGCTGCTGGGGTCTGGCAATCGGGACTGGGCAAGAGGGCTGGACATGCCCTGGAGCCCTCCCGTGGTCCCTCCTGGGCCAGCTGACCCCCATCAGCCTCAATTGGGACTGGGCGATCACCAGCCAGGCAGAGGGACCCCAACCGTAATAACTAGTATTGTAATAACTATATATGGGCCAGGTGTGTACCTGAAATATTGGGGAGACCACTTTGTAAAGTATATTATTGTCTAACCACTATGCTGTACACCTGAAACTAACACAAAATAAAAAGTTTGTAAAACCTTTTAAAATGGGAAAAACCACTCTTAGTTCACAGGCTGTACAAAAATAGTCCACATCTCAGTCTGCAGATCCCTCCTCTACAACTATCTCAAAATCAACAGGTACCTGAATATCTCTATTTTTATATTCATATTAACCCCATTTTCCCAATCTTTCTTACTGAAAAAAAGCAAGATAACTAATTTCTCACTTTCTTTTCCCTTTGAAATCTAATCAGCCACCAAATCCTGGTATTTCCTTTGATTCTCAAAGCCACCCTAACCTAAGTTACCACCACCTGCCGAAGAACTGCAGTATTTTCCTAAATGGTCTCCCTTGTCTCAACTTTCCATAAAAATCATGGCCATTTTTCTAAAATGCAACTTTTGCTACATAAGGATTCAATAACCATCAAAAGCTAAGCAAGTCCTGCAGAATAATATAAGAACTCTGGCTTTTACTGCTTTTCATAAAATGATCCTACCATATCTAATAAATGTACCTTCACTGAACATACTACCATGTCAGATATTAAGCCAAGAGAGTAAAACATGACTCCTGAATAATTGTAAATTTGCACAAGAATTCAGCTTCAAGGATATGTGTTACAGTATTACTTATAGTAGTGGAAAATTTGAAATTGTTTGGTTAAACCATGGATATATACAAAAAGCAAATTTACTTTTTGTCCATTAAAAATTGTTACAAATGAAGTTAGAATCCATATTATTTTAGAAGCGAATACTGTAAACAAAATAGTTTGGAAGGATGTATATACATCTACATATAAATAATAATTACTTTGTATGGTAGGACTATGGGCATTTTGCCTTATTTTTCTTTATGTTTTCTAATTTTCCTATGATAAAAAGTTCTTTGAAAATTTAAAAGCATGGTTTCTGCATGCAAGAACAGGCCCTGCAGATGGAAGAATAGTTATGCATAAAGGCCTAAAATAACATATTGTAGGAGTTTGATAGGATGTTGGATTTATAGACTCAAGAGGGGGAAATGAGGCTGGAAAAGCCAACAGGGACCAGATCATAATGATCTTTACTTAAATACCACACGAATAAGTTTGAATAATTAGAATCAACTAAAGAATTTAAGTAGGAGAATGACACTATCTCTGACAGCTCATACACAGGGTGAACTGGAAAAGGACACCTGAAGCAGGAAAAATTAAGTGGTTGAAATAATTAGATAAAAAAACAAAACGGCCCTAGCTGATTTGGCTCAGTGGAAGGAGCATCAGCCTGTGGACTGATGGGTCCCAGGTTCGATTCCGGTCAATGGCATATGCCTGGGTTGTGGGCCCTATCCCCAGTGGAGGGCGTGCAGGCGGCAGCCGATCGATCGTTCTTTCTCAGCATTGATGTTTCTATCTCTCTTTCCTTCTCCCTTCCTCTCTAAAATCAAAATATATTTTTTTTAAAGAAAAAAGCACACGATTGAACTGGCAGTGGTATTGGGAATGAACAAGAAAACAGATCTGACAGATTTAAGACATACTTATCAGCATTGCCCTATCAGCATGGCTCAGTGGTTGACCATCAACATATGAACCAGGAGGTCACAGTTCGACTCCTGGTCAAGGCACATTCCTGGGTTGCGGGCTCAGGCCTACACCGGCAGCCGGACATCCCTCTCACAATCCGGACAGCTGGCGCCTAACCACTCACCTACCTGCCTGCCTGATTGCCCTTAACTACTCTCCCCTGCGGGCCTGATTGTCCATCTATCTGGTCTAATTAGCATATTACCCTTTTATTAGTATAGATAGTCAAAAGTAGAAGACAAATGAAAAATAGCAAGCATTTGGTATAGTTAGATTTGGTTTAATGTCAGCTCTACCATTTGCCAACCATATGATCTTGGGTTAATTACTGAAAATTTCCTGGTCCCCACTTACAAAAAAGAGATACCACTGCATCACAGGGCTGTAGTGTGGGCAGTACAGACTTGTGCCTGGCACACAGAAGGTACGCAATAAATATTAGGTCCCATTACTTCCTTCCCCTGTGCCTTATGAACACTCTTTAAGATTTAAAAACTTCGTTTTTAGTGTTTTTCTTTTCAGATCTGGTTTAAACTCTTTCAAGTAGAAGCAAATAAAAGTTAACACTGACAGTCAATTGCCTGCCAAAAGGTCTGATCATTTCAAGCTGGATTTCCACGTAGAATGTTCACACCATAGAAGCATTTCTAAGATAACTCAGCACTGTAACATAGAGCCTTCTAGGTTATTTAGGTTAAAATTATCCAAGCCATTTGTGCCTTGGCCTTCCCTTTCAGGTCTCTCTGCTCCACCTGTCAATTCATTTCTCAATTGCACAATTCCCTGCCGGGCCACCAGTCCTGAATGAGACGCCTGGGGCAGGGAACACAAACCCTAACAAGTCTGGTTTCATTACCTCCTGCAAGCTCACTCGGTAGCCTCTCACAGGTTGGGTCTGGACTTACAAAACCAGCGGGGAATAAGTGGGGGAAATCATTACTTGTTCCAGTGGTTCTGAACATTCTGGCCCTTTAAATACAGTTCCTCATGTTGCAACCCAACCATAACATTATTTTCGTTGCTACTTCGTAACTGTAATGTTGCCATTGTTATGAATCGTAATGTAAATATCTGACGTGCAGGATGGTCTTAGGCGACCCCTGTGAAAGGGTCGTTCGACCGCCAGAGGGGTCAACCGCTGGATAGCCTTTCTGACAATGGCCAGACTTTGGGAAGTCACGCACACATTGAATGAAAACGCGTTTTGTGTTAGAACCCTACCGGGAGGACCAGTCAGAGGTGGCTGCTTCTGTCAAACCACCAGGGTCCATTCCCCACTATGGAGAATCAATGCATCCTGACATCTGGACTCCATTCTTCCTGCTACATACTGTAAGCTTCCTCCACCTTTGCCCTTCGGGTTGGCATCTGCTCACGGATCTGTGGGGAAGTGCCGCAGAACCGTTCAAAATCACCCCAATCCGGAAGCCCCACAGAACATGGGCCTTGGAGTGGGCGAAGCTTGCTTGTGTGGTTTCAGAAAGTCGGGAGAAGTGAGAAGGAACGGCGGGGGCCGGTGCATGTCACCAGAGGCCTGACGTAGGGGGGTGGGTCGGAAACCGGACCGGGCTAGGCCACGCAACTCAGAGAGCGACCACTGGGACTGGCCCGGCCCTCACCGACTCACACGCCATGGCCCGCTTCCTACCTGTACCGGGGCTAGAAGCCGGCTCAGTGCTCCTGCGTCTGCCACCTCTACCCCACGGGCCTCGCGGCCTGGCCGCCGCCTGCGCGGTCACCGCGGTTTTAGTGCCCCTGATGCCTCTAGGACACAGCAATACCCGGTAGCTCAGTCACGCCGCCCCACTCGTCACGTCGCCTCTGCCATCCGTTACGTAGACTGCGTGCGGCCCGTCCGCGCCTGCGCGCGGCGAAGGGGCGGGACGCAGCTTCCGGGACCGCGCGAGACCTCCCCCACCTACGCCCCACAGAGGTGAGGTGGGGCTGCTGGGAAAATTACATAATCTCGGCCTCGGGGCCGGAACTGCTCTCGCCAATCCCATCCCTCTCCGCTAGGATTCAGTCAGGTTGTCATCACGCTGAAGTGGTGCTCCGGAAGCTGAAGGTGGCCATGCTCCATGGAACCACGCGGCCCGAGGCACGCGGAGGGATGTTGCCCAGGTCGGATTTGCAAAGGACCAGCGTTTAGGGGATCGACGGTCTTATGTCTATGCGGCTTCCGCCCCAGCCCCTTTTCTTGGAATTTTTGGGCGGCTCCTCGTCATTGCTACTCTTTCTCCCCTCCTAGGCCCATCGCCTATACAGGCTATGGACACCCCTGACCCAGCAGCAGAACCCCGTCGAACGGCCTGAGAGGTCTGCAAGGCATTCTGGAGCATTAAGGCCAGGAGCCCGCGGCGCTTTCCGGGAATCGCAGACCCAGGCCCCGCCCTTCGGCCCGCGCTCTGCATTGCGCATGTCAGGTGTGTGCTCCCCTCCCCCAATCAGCAACGGGTCGAGTGGCGGCGGCGAAAGGGGCGGAGAAGGAGGAGCGCGGCGGGACGCGGCTTGGACCGCGCGTACTCCGGGACTTGGGACTCCGCGGCGGCGATTGTAGTTGCTGCCGCTACTGCAGCAGTTTTGCGCGAGGTGGGTCTGGACGCGAGGCCGCGACTCCTTGGTCGCCCCGGAGGCAACTGCGGGGCCTAGCGAAAGCCAGGGGACCGCGGCCTCAGTTAACAAAGAGTCGGCGGAGCCCCTGGGAAGACGGGGAGGGGCGGGAGTGCGGGCTGAGGCCTGGAGGGGTCCTTCCGAGCCGGGTCGCCCTCCCCGGCTCCCGCTTCTCCCGCAACTCCTACGGAGGCCCAGTTGGCGGCTTTCCGGAGGCAGCGCCCGCCCCCTCGACTACGGAAGAGATTTCCAAGTTGCCGAGCTCCGAGGCTGGGATGGCCACCGGGAGGATTCTGACCCTAGGCGGCAGCAGTTGGCGGGCGCAAGCCTCCAAATCGGGGGGATCCCATCGGCAAAAGTTGCCAAATCGGAAGACAGTAAATGACAAACTGGGTGATGTCTGTGCAGCCTTGAGTAGATGGTGATTAGCATCGCCGTCGTCACACAAACTTTTTTGCGGCCTACCCGATGAGAGTAAATAATTTATGTGGAGTTGCAAGCATACGTACCAATAATATAAAGAGAAACTACCTGCTAGTCGAGAGTTTGGGGGAAAATGATAGATTCCTTGTCACTTTGGTGAAGCATTCCCCTTTTGCCCCTCACTCCTGTAGGCTCCAGTTTCCTTTGGCTTTCTTGAATGTTGCTTTTTTTTGTAATGATGTTTCTGTATCTCTTCTCCCCGCTGTATATGCCTCGGAGTTCCTACAAGGCAGAGATTATTTCTTAGTCACTGTAACTTTTCAGAGCCAAGCCCAGTTTTGGCACATAGGAGGTGAGCAATAAGTGTTTCATACAAAAATTAACGTTCAGACTCTGAGCGGTGAAAAAAAGGTATATTGTGTTTTCCTGTACCTAGAAGGGGCATTATATGGCCTCATTTGCAATTCATGCATTTAAGAAGTATTCTTATTGATGCCTACTATGTGCCTATTCCTTAGTCCTGTTTTAGGCTCTGATGCCCCCCTCCACCGGCCCTCATGAAACTTACTTTTTTTTTTTTTGAAACTTACTTTCTAGTGGAGGGAAGCGAGACAAATAAATCTATAAATTATACCGTAAATCAGAAGATTATTAGTGCCTTAGGAAAAAATACAGCTGGGATGAAAGATGGGAAGATGTCGCATTTTGAAGTAGGGTGGTCAGGGATACAGATAACCTAATATTTAAGCAGATTGAAAGCAGGTGAGGGAGTGTGAGCCCAGCCAGTGTCTGGGGAAAGGAATGTTCTAGGCAGAGGTTAGCACCCGGTTACAGGCCTGGCAGAGGACCAGTTCGAAGACCAGTGTGCTGTAGCGCTGTGAGCAAAGGAGGGAGTGGTAGGAGATACGCTCAGGGGAGGAAAAGAAAAGAATTGGGGATGGGAGCAGAACTACTGGGACCTTTTAGGCTATTGTGAGGATTTCACTTTTGCTGTGCTGGAGATGGGAACCATCTGAGAGTTTTGAGCAGAGGAGTGAAAAGATCTGACTTAGATTCTATTGTAATAATTGAGTATAATTCATGGAGGAGTGCAGCTGTTTATATTTTAGTTTTTATCAAAATGATACTAATATAATCAGCTCTTATTTTCCTCTTTAAAAAAAATGACCTTAGGATATGTTTTTCACTGATTCCAGAGAGAGAAAAATGGATTGTTACCCCCTCAACCCCCCTCCCCCATGCACCCAGAACCAGGAATCAAACTTTAACCCTTCTGTGGAACTAAGAGTGGCTTAAGGTTGAAGATTGGCATAGCATAAATCAAATTTAATACTAAAACTG
>NW_006300363.1:3272555-3276027 GCF_000327345.1 Myotis davidii | reverse complement strand
TTGAAGATTGGCATAGCATAAATCAAATTTAATCCTAAAACTGAACTAAGTATTACAAAACCTGTAAGATATATGCGGGGGAGGGGGGGGGAAGAGAAGCAGAAAAGTAGAGCATGTTGTTCTTGGTCCGTCATCATAAAGAGCCATTTTCGGAACTCTTTCTACATTTGCTTCAGAGCCCATTATAAGTATTTTAATTTTTATTATTAGTTGTAAACTTTAATACAAACATGAAAGTAAAAATCAAGTAACTGCAGTTAACATTTTGATTAACAGCCCTCCAGCTATCTCTGGATATGTTACACATGCTTTTACATTGAATTATGTTGAATCATATCGTCCACCTTGTTCTATGTCCTTTTTATTTGACTTAATGTGTAATGGACACTTTTCCATAAATGTAAGTTGTAATTAAACATTTTTTAAATTAGAATGCATTTTCCCTTTGACTAAGCAATTAGATTTTAAAAAAGGATCCTAACGAAATCAGGGTACACAAAGATAGAGCTATATGATGTTTCACAACATTATAAAACAGTAGTAGAGAAATGTATTTATTGATATTCAAAGATGTTCATAGTGTATCATTAGGTGAGGAAATCAGTAACTAAATGTACAGTATGATTTTATTTTGTTTCAAATTGTGTGTGTGTGTGTGTGTGTGTGTGTGTGTGTGTGTGTGTGTATACAACTTAAAAAATAGTGGAGAGCTCTAGCTGGTTTGGCTCAGTGGATAGAGCTTTGGCCTTTGACCTGAAGGATCCTGACTTGGATCCCTGTCAGGGGAACATACCTTAGTTGCATATCTTAGATGCCTGTCCTGTGCTGGAGGCAACCAATCAATGTGTCTCTCTCATATAGATGTTTCTCTCTGTGTCTTTCCCCCTCCCTTCAACTCTCTCTAAAAGTCAATGGAAAACTATCCTAGAGTGAGTATTAGCAACAACAACAACAAAAATAGAGTAGAATACATAGCAAAAGAGATCAGCAAAGTTACATATCTGGGAGAGGAAATTTCAGGTAGTTTTAAATTTTGTCCCTTTGTGCTTTCTGAGCTTCCTGCTTTTCTACAAAACTTAGGAAACTTATGTATATAAAAACATTTTTTTTGGAGCCAAGACTAATAAGATGCTATAAAATATTGTTTTTAATTTGATTGAATTGAAGCTCAGGAAATTTCTTTGTAATCCTTAACCATAGGATTAACTGAACACATTAGGCAACATATCAATGAATAGGGGTTTCTTCCTAGTTAGTGTTCTAGTGTGCATTTGCTAAATAAATGCATGGTTCACAAGAACCCTTCAGAGATAATAACATAGGTAATTTCTACAAATTACTATTTTTTAAATTTTAATTCTTTGAATCTTCAAGGTGTCATTACCAGAGGAAAATCGTTAATTTTGAGACAGCATTGCTGATAGCACCTCAGTCTCTGTTATAGCAAGCATTACATTAATTGTAGATTGTTTTAGTGGCTTTTGTGTGTTTTTCTTTTTGCCTGTTTTCCTGGTAGACTGTAAACCTCTTGAGGATAAAATTTAAGAGCTTAAGTCTTTTCAATTGATCTTCCAAAATATTAGTTGTCTTAGGAGTATTTTTGCAGCTTAACAAATATTAAATTAGCAATCAAATCCTTTTAAAGGGGATGATATTAAATGCTGCATCCCATTTAGATTGAGAGTCCAGTAAAATAAAAATGTCTTCAGTGTTTTAGAAAATGTGACCATTTCATTGAAGTTAGCATACTGCATATCTGAAGTATAAAGTTAAAGTTAATTGAGAGGCACAAGTTGAGAATGAAATTGTTGGTAGAGGTTGGGAGAGACATAAAGTCAATGGCTATTTACTTTATAAAATTAATTTTCTATTAATGTATCTTGTTCCTAACAGATCAATCATTGACACCATGAACTGGAATAAAGGTGGCCCTGGCACTAAAAGGGGATTTGGCTTTGGAGGTTTTGCCATTAGTGCTGGAAAGAAGGAAGAACCAAAACTCCCACAACAGTCCCACAGTGCCTTTGGGGCAACCAGCTCTTCTTCTGGATTTGGGAAGTCAGCTCCACCACAGCTCCCTTCTTTCTATAAAATTGGATCTAAACGGGCCAATTTTGATGAAGAGAATGCGTAAGTGGTAACTTCTGATAATTTAACAAAGGTTGGGCTTTGAGATAATTCATTCCATCAACAGAAATTAAGGCAAAGAAACACTTTGTTTCCAGAATAATAACTTTTAAAATTTATTATCTCACTGAATTGTTGCTAATAAGTTAAATTGTCGAGTTTACTCACTTGTAAGGAAAAATACTTGTGTGCTTACTTGTTCCAAAAAAGATTTGAGGCAAATGAGACCTAAATATGGCTAAAGAGATTTTAAATAATTCACGTGTTGTTTTTTATATTCTTTACTAAAGTCTTTTATTGACATCATATAAATTGTTTTGTAAACACAGGCTATTGTCAGAATGTAGGGATGGGATACAGTTTGCCTCAACACCCGAGTTCTTAAAGCTGTTATGTTTTAAGTTCTTAATAGTTTTATATAATACTTTAAACAATAAAGAATTTAAATTAAAATTAAAAAATCTTAATAGTGGTAGAAAAAAAATCTCAGATTTTTGCCCACAGTTCTCAGGAAACATATTTAGCCATTATCTTTTTTTAACTCTAATAAGGTAGTTATTATAAAAAGATAGGGTTTGAGTTCTAATTCCTATAGATCAGTGGTTCTTAACCTTCTGGCCCTTTAAGAACAGTTCCTCAAGTTGTGACCCAACCATAAAATTATTTATTTATTTTTTTTCTGTCTTCAAGTCAATTATTTATTTTATTTTTACTTATCAAAAACTAGCAGAAGGCCTGTCGCCAGGGCATGCTCAGTAAGCTACTACCAAGGCTGATAATGCTATCAATGTTCTCCAATATGCAGAATGTGACCTTCCAGGTGGCTTTTCTGGGGCCATGCGGAGCTCTCTCATCCGGCAAGGGAAGAGTTACGCAGCCCTGATGTACAAGTTTTTAAATATTTTAAATATCATCCTTAATCATTACCATCTTGCAGAGAGTGAGAGAGAAAGATGGCTATATAATGCATGTAAAGTGCCTACTGTAATGAATAACACTTAGTAATGATAGCTATTATCATAATTTTTATTATTGCCTGTAGTAGAATGGATAATGGCCACCCAAATAGATTCACATTCTTATTCCTGGGACTTGTGAATATATTATCTGATATGGCAAAAGAAACTCTGCAGATGTGATTGATTTAAGGATTTTGAGATGCGGAGATGACCCTCAATGATCCAGGTGGGGTCTAAATGTAATCATTAAAGGCCTTTTAAGAAGGAGGCAAAAAGGTATAAGCTGGAAGAAGGTCATGTGACAACAGAAGTAGGAATTGGTGTGATGTGGCCATAATCCAAGGTATGTTAGTAGTCTCTAGCTAGGAGAGGAAAAGAATTCATGG
>NW_006300363.1:3270239-3271333 GCF_000327345.1 Myotis davidii | reverse complement strand
GGTTTCCTTCCATAAAATTATTTTCGTTGCTACTTCATAATTGTAATGGTGCTACTGTTATGAATTGTAATGTAAATATCTGATATGCAGGATGGTCTTAGGTGACCCCTATGAAAGGGTCGTTCGACCAGCAAAGAGGTCGCAACCCACAGGTTGAGAACCACTGCTATAGATTATAATTTCTGTCTTTGCTGAGTCTAAAGAAATCTCTTAAATTCTTACCTGGTTGAGTGACACTGTTTGAGGTTTTCTGTTTGTTTTTTTTTTAACGAAAGTACTTCTCAAGGTCAGCTTTTTTTAAGTACATGCTGCTGCTATGTTATTCAGGAATTCAATATAGAAGTACGTGTTTAAAGTTGAGCAAAGAATCATTATTCTAGAGAGCAATTTACCAGTTCTTTAGTTAAATGAAACCTATATAAATGAATATGCGCACGTGTGTGTGTCACATAAAAGCTTTTAAAGTAATTCCTATAAAGACTTGAAGTACTTTAAAATTTTAAGCGGCAGCTATTTAAATTTACAATTATATTTATGATATAATCATACTATATTTAAATTTATTAAATATTTGGTTATATGTTTAATTTTGAGGTAAGGCATAAATAATGTTTTTGCTTTGGTTTAGTTTATAAAGAACTGTATCCTTTTCTGGGATTTTTGTTAGTGATAAAGTGATATTTTCTCCCGACTTTGAAGTTGTCGTTTCTGAATACTTAAGTAGTATGATGAATGGTTTCAGATTGAGAATTTATTTTTAATTCTAGAACAGTGGTTCTCAACCTTCCTAATGCTGTGACCCTTTAATACAGTTCCTCATGTTGTGGTGACCCCCAACCATAAAATTATTTTCGTTGCTACTTCATAACTGTAATTGTACTACTGTTATGAATCTTAATGTAAATATCTGTTATGCAGGATGTATTTTCATTGTTATAAATTGAACATATGATAAACGCTGCCCTAGGGGAAGGGAGGGCCTTCAGGGAAGGACAGGAGTGAGAGTTCCAGTTCCACGGCAAAAAGAAGCAGAGAAAGATGGGGGTGTCCAGCAGGGGGGGCGGGCAGCGAGGGGGGCATGGGGCAGTCACAGC
>NW_006300363.1:3268578-3269761 GCF_000327345.1 Myotis davidii | reverse complement strand
TATTTTCATCCAAATTTTTTTGCCAAAGCTGAAGTTTCATTTGGAATGATCAGATCTTTTCAGACAAATTGAGGCATGTTGCATTTGGTCCTTGCAGTGATAAATTTAACACATTCAAGATGGCAAAGATGTCAACCAAGTAAGCTATTTTCTGCAGTTTACTTTTATTGCTGAAAAGTGCTTCGAATTGTGGTCTTGCTTTCTGATTAAAAAACGTTTTGAGTTCATCACGAAGCTCAAAAACGTTTTAAAATTTTTCCTCTCAACCATCTCACTTCAGTGTGAAATGGCAGAGCATTGTTCGGCACATCCAACTTGTTGCACAGTTGCAAAAACAGTCGACGGTTTAAAGTCCTCACCTTTACAAAATTGCCACAACTTATGACACTTTTCATTACTTCTTGTAACTCTTGTGGCAGCGTCTTTATTGCTAATATTTGCCGATGAATCATATAATGATGACTTTTGGTGACTCATTCCATACCAAACGTTGAAATCCAGATCGACATCCTAGCGTAGCTGGAGCACCATCTGTGCAAACACCACAAACGTTTTCCCAAGAGATCTTAGGCTCTTTCAGAAATGAACCAACTGTTAAATACATCACGTGCAGTAGTTGTCGTTTCAAGAGGTTTGCAAAGAAGAAACTCATCTTTAAAGTCGCTATCATTAATATACCTCACGTAAACCAGTAGCCGAACAGTTTGCAACGTCTGTAGATTCATCAAGCTGGATACTAAATATTGGAAGTGGAGCAGATTTAGTTTCCTGGATTACCTGATCAAGAATATCAGGAGACATGTCATCTATTCTTCTGTGGACAGTGTCGTTAGATAAGGAAATTGCACTCAATTCTGTAACAAATTTGTCTCTCCAATCATAACTCAAAATAATGTCTTTGGCCGCTGGCAACAGTAAATCCTCAGCAGTGGTGTGAGGTTTCATAGCTCTGGCGATTCTGAGTGCCACCAAATATGAAACTTCAACGGCTGCTACATTTTGTTTGTGGTACTTGCCACCAGTGTCAAATCTGGCTTTCTTGAGTCCATCAGCTTTGCTTCTAAAATAGTTGGTATCCTTGCTGGCAAAGCTCTGACTCTTGCTATCAAAATGGCATTTTAGTTTGTTCGGCTTCATAGATTCGGCTGATAGAACTTCACAACAAATAACGCATTGCGGTGTC
>NW_006300363.1:3265847-3268549 GCF_000327345.1 Myotis davidii | reverse complement strand
AAGACCGATCAGCATCCAGATTAAGTTCCTGTGGTACAGATTTTTTTTTTTTTGCAATAGTTGCTGATTTTACATTTACCCAGTAATTATAATTCATGAAGTGTCGTTTTACCTCCAGTATTGCTGCGTTCAACACAGTAGCTGCTCTTTACACATTTGTGACTGGTCTGCATAAGTACATTATGGTGCCAGCCTTGTCACATACACCTGTATTTGTACAGGGTGTATGTGATGGGGTTGGCATGATGGTGTCATCATGCCGTGTACTCGTATGTGGGCGTATCTGCATGTGGATGGACCCGCCTGGAGACAGATAGAGGAGCTGTGTCTCGGTTCCTAAGACCATCGAAAATATGTGTTTTCCGATGGTCTTAGGCGACCCCTGTGAAAGGATCTTTCAACCCCCAAGGGGTCGCGATCCACAGGTTGAGAACTACTGTTCTAGAAGTTTTCTGTTGGTCCTCAGGAAATAGCCCAGCACTTCTGATGGAAGTCCCTACCCTTATGAATATGTCTCTAAGACATTTTAAAGGATTATAAAAAAATTTTAAAGGTTTTTAATATTTCATTTGAAAGTAATTTTTCCCATAGCATACATTCTTTATATTTGCTGTATCTATTCAACAATAATATACTAAATTTGTACTGAAAACCTAACAACTGGAAATTGATTTGAACAGACGCTATTAAAATGGAGAATCTGCTGTGACTTTTTGCATTATTAAGTAATACTGAAGTCTTTAGACAAAGCCTGAAGGTCTCTAATTTGACCTGTGTAGTTTAAATCTCTCAATAGTAACATATATCATAATAAACATTTCTGTTAAATGAAAGATTCATTGACCCCAAACTAAACATTCACTTTACCAGTCACACATCTTAATTTTCAGATACTTTGAAGATGAGGAAGAAGACTCTAGCAATGTTGATTTACCTTACATCCCTGCTGAAAACTCCCCTACCCGCCAGCAATTCCGTTCCAAGCCAGCAGATTCTGACAGCGATGATGATCCCTTGGAGGCATTCATGGCTGAAGTGGAAGCAAGTATCAACTCTGTTTTGTTAAAATTCTCAGTAATTAGAAATAGCCCAAAGTAACCTAGTGCTTCAGTCCTCATTCAGAATTTGTTTTCTGGCCTTTTGGGGGGATAATTTTGCTCTTATACTCTAGTTTCTTAAATATACTTCCGCTTGCCCTGTAAACCTTGAACATAGTAGCGCAACATTTTTGTGTGTGTTTTGTTTTAATAATTCTTGGTATATTTTTAAGTGGAATGAACATCTCATTCAACCTATATTTTATTAAATACATATTTAAGGCAGTTATATTTAAGGAACTTGCTAAAATCACAAATTTTGTATTCTCTACTTTTAATGTTTAGTATTTCTTACTTACCAACATTATCATCAACATTCATGACTTCCCTATAGAAATTGAAACTTCTGGCTACTCCATAAAATTCTTCTTACTAGGCTCTTATGATTTTGCATTTTGTCTTTTTTTCCCCCATCTCTGATTTTTCTTTTTATTTATTATTTAGTTGTTATTAAGAGAAATTTTAAACACATACAAAAGTATAATAATAAAATGAGCCTCTAACACCAACCAAAACTATTCAGAACACAGATGTACTTTTGCATCATGGTAGCAAGTTAGTAAATATATTAAATGATTCTCTCTAAAAGTAAAGGCAATAAATGGTTTGTCATGTTTGAGATGTCTTTATATATGTATGTAACCTTCAGATATGGACATTTCTCAAAGGAGTTTATTTCTCATTATTCCTTGGGATATCCTTAGTGATGAATTAGAAGAAAAATCAGCTCTTTATTTTCTAGGTTTAAATTTAGATTTGATTTTTGGTAGTGCAAGCTGTCATCACCCTTTTTGAGTGGGAGTATCCAAGCATGGCCTAGATTCAGTTGCTTGGCATTTCAAGTAGTTGAAGCAATTTGGAGATTAAATCTTTTTGATATGGTATCATTCTGAATATTTTCTGGTGTAGTATCTAAAAGGGTCTTACTGGTTTTAGGACAGAGATATTGGATATTGTCTGATCTTGGAGAAAGTGTTGTTGCCAAAGTATACTGATTGATCTTCAGTATAAATTTTTCTATGATTGAACTCAAAATGAGGAATTTATTTTACTTTTTAAAAAAATATATATTTTATTGATTTTTTACAGAGAGGAAGGGAGAGAGATAGAGAGTTAGAAACATCGATGAGAGAAACATCAATTAGCTGCCTCCTGCACACTTCCTACTGGGGATGTGCCCGCAACCAATGTACATGCCCTTGACCAGAATCAAACCTGGATCCACTGAGCCAAACCAGTCAGGGCTTATTTTACTTTTTGAGGTATGATTTTTGTTTTTCTCTTCTCAGTCATGTGAGGATTTATTTTTAGCCAGTGTTTCAAAAAAGGGCTTATGTAGGCTTAACAAATATGTTCTATAAGTGTTCGCCAGCCATTTCTTATGTTACATTGTTTATGTCGTCTTCACTTTAATTATAGCCTTAAATGCAGGTGGAGCCAAAGTAGATTTACAGTTGTCTGTATGGAAAATAATGCAATAACTAATAATAATACAAGAATAATCTATGTTTCACATACAACTGTAAACCTACTTTTTGCCCCACCCTGTATGTCTTATATTTGGCTCAATCCCTTGAAAAATAGATTGTGTATAATATTTTTTTT
>NW_006300363.1:3260321-3265722 GCF_000327345.1 Myotis davidii | reverse complement strand
TCACATGCAAATACAAATATTGTATTTGTTCCCATTTTGTTTTTTTTACTTCAAAATAAGATATGTGCAGTATGCATAGGAATTTGTTCATAGTTTCTTTTTAAACTATAGTCTGGCCCTCCAACGGTCTAAGGGACAGTGAACTGGCCCCCTGTTTAAAAAGTTTGAGGACCCCTGGTAGGGCTATAATACTTCTTTTAAAAATAATTTCTGTTTGTCAGGACCACTTGATTAAATAGGATGCCAGGTTTTTTACACTGGCATTTTTTAAATGAAAGAGGTCAGAAAAATTCATGTTACTTTATAACAAGAAACGTGTGCAGAACGTGTTTAACTTTGGGAGAATTTAATTTTTCTAACTTTGCTATTCACACATAAAACAAAGAATTAATTTCGATCAGTGATTATAAATTTTCTTTGTATAAGAATGTGCCTGTGGAAAATGGGAAAACTACATGCAATTTACTCTATCCACAAGGATTCTGATCTAGGAGGTTTGGAGCAAGCAGGGTGTTGAGCCCCAGAACTATTGGGGCTCAGTCATTCTTTGTTGTAGTGACTGTTCTGTGCATTGTTGAATGTTTAGCAGCATCTGTGGCCTTTATCCACTAGATATTACTAAAGACCTCTCCTTCACTCCTCCTCTTGCCCCCAAGTTGGATGATCAGAAATGTCTATAGACATCACCAAAAGTCCGCTAGGGACAAAATTGTGTCAACTTCTAAACTTGGATTGACAGCAACCTTTCCTTAGCCAGATCCAGAAATCTGCATTTTTTACTATCCCCAATGATAATGTGAAGCAAATTTTCTTACGCTGCACCTTGAGAAAGCCTGATTTGCCTAAGTTTAAGGTCTTTTACAGCCACTGTTAGTTCATTAACTTAAAAAAAAGTGACCAAGCATTTTTACTAATTTTTCTATGCATGTTATAAATTGCAGGTAAAAGTCATCCACATCATGTATAGCCAAGGTTTTATAACATTTGGGTATTTCTCTGGAAAATTGTCAAAATGTAGTTTGATTGCATCCAAATGTAATTGTCAAAATGCATAGCTAAAAGTATGATGGCATTTGTTTGAATCTAAAAATTCTTTGTAAAGAAATTTCTTTTTTAGTTGCTATGATTGTATACATCTTTTTGTTTCATTAGGATCAGGCAGCAAGAGACATGAAGAGACTTGAAGAAAAGGACAAGGAAAGGAAAAACGTAAAGTAAGTTGTTTTCTTCTCCCTCACAAAGATTATATAAAAATAAACTATTGCAAAACCTATATCTCTCAAAATTTATAGAGGAAAAATTAAAATACATAGATTCTTGACTTGAAGCTACCCCTGTATCTTGAATAACATTTCTGCAGATAGTAGAGATGACAAAAGTCTTTAAATTTGCAGTAATTAGAAAGCATTTTTTTTGTAAAATGGTATTTGATGTTCTTTAGTTTTTGTTCATTGTTTTGGGGGGGTTTTTTGTGTTTTTTTTTTAGTAAACTCAAGAATGAGTTACAGTTGGAGTTAAGAGCGCATGATTACTAAAGTTTGGGTTCACTGTTCTGAGTTTTGTTCCATAATTAATTAAAAAAACAGGTAATGCCTATAGGGTTGATTATGAGAAGTAATGGTGATTATGCCATTTAAAGACTATGTATATTGTTAATAACAGTCTAATTTATTTAAGGAGTTAGACCGTGCTTTAGCAGTGAGTCAGAACTTGAAATATATTATTTTCTGGAAAAAGGAGTTCTCCTCTGTCCCTTGCTGAATACACACTCTTAAAGTTTTTGCTACCAGACAAAAGTAGGCATAGTTGGACTTTTCCCTCTGCTTGGTAATCAGTGCTTCAGGCCCTCTCCAAGGTTCCTGTGCCATATGGAGGTTCAGCCCTCTCTTTGGTTCTTACTGTGTGTTCATCCTCTTTCAGTAAGCCTACACTAGCGGCGTAGCTTGCCTTAGGAAGAGTAAGTGCTCTAGATTAGGCAGAACGTTTGATTAGAAAGAGATGGTTGTGGGAACTAAGCAACCACACTTTCTAAAGCTCCTGATAGAGTCAGCAAAGGGACGTTTGTCCCCTTCTCTAGGTGAACTGCTTAGGAGTTTTAGTCTCAAACTTACCAAGAATTGATTTAATTTTTTTTCTGTCTCCAAGTATTTTATAGCTGAATGCAATTACTCCAGAGGTAGGGGACATTAAGAAAATTGTGACCTATTTTAGTGTACCAAAAGCAGGATTTTTTTTTTTAATATAAAATGCTTTTCACAACTGCTTGGTGTTTGTTGTATGGGATTGACAAGGCTAGGGTCCTTGGGTATATATCTTCAGAAGTTTTTTACTCCTTATACCTTGTTAGTAATTGATGTTTCTAGGGGTACCCTAGTACCCCATTCAAAAGAAATGCAAACTGCCACATATAGAGTGAAGTTACACATATATGATGGATGGATAGTTTACAGTGTGCTTATTGCTGCTTTGTTGTTATTAGTGTTGAGAATTCCTGTGCTGTATGGAATTCAACACTAATCTGCTATAAGTATGGAGCTGGGTATGTGGAACATTTGCAGGGAAGTTTGTTTCTCCGCTTGTTTTTCCAGGGGTATTCGAGATGACATTGAAGAGGAAGATGACCAAGTGAGTTCCTATGCAGATTTCTATCTTTTATGTTTACCCCACAAAGTCTACACTGAGGACAAGCTAGAGCTTGCCTTCACTGAAATCGCCATTCCTGAAACTCAGCAGGGAATGTCATTTGACTTGCTCCTTTTCTACATGTGTGACCAGTTGGTAATACAGAGATTAACATGGCCTTCCTCCATGTTGAAGATGGAACTTTTGATCAACTGTGACATCAAAAACAAATATGAGCTTTATTCAGCTTGATTTTTTACAATCCAAACTAATGTGTATTCTCATAAATCAAGAAGTAGAGTAGTATGGGATCTTCTGAGGCCTCTAGCAACATCCAACCTCTACCTCTTTCTAGGGGTTCTGTTTGTGATTTTTATATTTCAAGATGGAACATTAATGACTGTCCTTGAGTATTTTTTTTCTCATTGGTCAGTTATGGGATGGTGAGAAGGGAACCAAAGTGAGCAGTAGCCCTTTCCAGGTTTATGACCCTTCTAATCAGTGGCACCTTCTAAAATTGGATCGGTAAAGCCACAGCATGTGTTCCCACAGCTCTGGGCAGGGTAGGTAGACACCTCACCCCAGGAACGCTGTGCAACAGACAGATTTGTAAGTCTTCTGTACAGTTAAATCATTCTGTAATATTGTCTCACTCATTTCTTCTGATTGTCCCTCCAAGTACTGGTATTGTTAAAGGAATCATTGCTAGTAAAAGTCTTCTTACTTGGTAGGTATTTAAACTGCAATTATCTGGTACGCAGTGTGCACTAATTACAGGAGCAGAAATGTTCCCAGTTGTACTTGGTATGATTATGTTCTTGTGCTTTCCTGCAGGAAGCTTATTTTCGGTACATGGCAGAGAACCCAACTGCTGGTGTGGTTCAAGAGGAAGAGGAAGATAATTTGGAATATGATAGTGATGGAAATCCAATTGCACCTTCCAAAAAAATCATTGATCCTCTTCCTCCCATTGATCATTCAGAGGTATGGTGTTTTTTGATGAATTTGATTCTAGTTTCAAGCCAATAGTTCTTCAGTGTTAATGCTTTTCACAAACTCAATATCTGAGTACTCAATATCTGAGTACTCCTGATTTATACTCCTTATAAGAATATTTGTTCTTTGGGATCTTGTCAGCTCTGCTAAGTGGTTGAAACAAAAAGTAACTGAGTGATTGAGGCTTTATAGCCTATGTTGTTCAAGGTATAGCTAAATTGCTTGTTCACATTTGATTATATGTGAAGAATTTTTTTTCAATAAATTGTACTTCTTTTCTAGACCAGTGGTCGCCAACCGGTGGTCTGTGGACCACTGGTGTTCTGTGAGATCATTTACCCATCTTCCTTTCAAAATGGACCGTTAGGCCAGCATTTATTTTTTAATTGCTGTAAACCTTTACTATTTCTCACAGATATGGAGAAGATAAGAGACTGTTCTTTCAAAGGGGTACCAGGAATTACAGGTTCCTTAAATAAGGAAGAGGAAATGAGGATATCAGTATATTCACTTGGAAAAAAATCAGTATTTCACCGAGGTTAAATATCAGACTAGACCTTTGATACCCTAGTAATTCTAGATCTAGAACAATGGTTCTCAAGTGTGGTCCAAGGATTCCCGGAACGATGTTTTCAGGGATTCTACAGAGTCAAAGAATTTTCATAATGCTAAGATTTTTGCTTTTTGTTTACTGTGTCAGCATTTGCATCAGTGCTTAACCGTTTGGCTGCTGACGTATTTTTTCGGACATATGCCAAAACTGCGGCACTAATTGGTGTGTATGGGGAAGAATGTAAAACACTTTTTATACAGCCAAAGCCGGTTTGGCTCAGTGGATGGAGCGTCGGCCTGCGGACTGAAGGGTCCCGGGTTCGATTCCGGTCAAGGGCATGTACCTGGGTTGTGAGCACATCCCCAGTAGGAGATATGCAGGAAGCAGCTGATCGATGTTTCTCTCTCATCAATGTTTCTGGCTCTCTGTCTCTCTTCCTTCCTCTCTGTAAAAAATCAATAAAAATGTTTACTGCTGCATTCCACGCACCGCCGCAAATTTCGTCCAGGTAGCTTTTCAAGACTAAATATTTCGCTTGGTGTAGATGATGTAGGTTGTTTATATGCATTGTTTTTGTTTGCGAACCATTCCTTTTCAATTTCATCAATAATATTTGAAACAAATTGTAACCTGGTTAGCTTTTTACCCTTATAATTCTCGGAGTATATGATGTAGGCGTTTAACAGAAAAAAAAAGTAGATTTGAAATATGTAATATTATTAGAACAATTAAAAATCGTATGCTCCGAAAACGCAACGTGCTTCACTGGACGCACAAGTTCTAGTGTTTTGGAGCAGCATTATTACGCTCTCCGCAGTCTTGGCATAAAAAAAACAGGAGCGCTATCGCGCTCTTCGCATTTTTGGAGTAACATAAGAAGAGCACGATAGCGCTCCTTAGCAGTCAAACGGTTAAAATCAATGGTAGCTAAAACTATTCTAACACCTTAGCATGAGTCAACAGTGGTAACTAGCCCTGGCCGATTGCTCAGTGGTTAGTGTCAACCCGTGGACTGAAGGGTCACAGGTTCAATTCCTGGTCGAATGCACATATCACAGTTGCAGGCTCAATCTCCAGCCCCAGTCTCTTTCACATCAATGTTTCTCTCTTTCCTCCCACTCTTCCCCACCTCACTCCCTTCCACTCTTTCTAAAAAATCAATGGAAAATATCCTCAGGTGAGGATTAAAAAAGACAGTGATACCAACTGTTCTTGGAGTCAATATACTCT
>NW_006300363.1:3242968-3260025 GCF_000327345.1 Myotis davidii | reverse complement strand
TCTATCCACTAAGCCAAACCGGTTTCGGCTAATGATTATCTCTTATGATTGATGTTTCTACCTCTCTCTCTCCCCACCCTTTCTGAAGTCAATAAAAATATATATTTTTAAAGTAATACCTTTGAAATAGTAGAAATTATTATTTACTAAATCTTGATCTTACGTTACATGTCCTTTTTTCTGTGTCAAACAATGGGAAGTAAAAATAAAGCATTTGCCTTAGCTGGTTTGACTCTGTGGATAGATCGTAGGCTTGCGGATTGAAGGGTCCCTCCCAGGTTCGATTCCGGTCAAGGGCACATGCCCAGGTTGTAGGCTCGATCCCCAGTAGGGGGTGTGCAGGAGGCAGCCAATCAGTGATTCTGTCTCATCAGATGTTTCCATCTCTCTCTCCCTCTCCCTTCCCATCTGAAATCAATAAAAATATATTAAAAGAATAAAGCATTTAGGTATTGGAGTTGTGAGTTGAACTAGCTGTTTTTCTCATGGAATATTGTTTTTACTTGAGAAAATGAATGGCACTTTAAGGAAAACAATTACAAGTGTTTATTGCCAAGGTTAGAAACTTAAACTTTCAAACAAAACTTAGAATTTTGGAAACATTCATCATAGTGAGCTTGTCAGTTTTCTTATATGTAAAGTCTGTTGTAATGAAATTGACGATAATAACTGATTTTAAAAATATGTGTTTACAATGAAATTTTACCATTTGAATCATCTGCATACTACCTCAGTAAACCAGTGTTTTCAAAATGGCCAGTCCATGATGTTACAAAATCATGCATGAATAAAGACTCCCATTCAAAGTGTATACGTTAGATTCATTGGTTATAATGTATCAGAATGTAAAAGTTCATGATATGATTTCAGATTACACAGTGAAAATAACCTGTAAGAAATGACGTCTTGTCAAGTTTTAGTATAGAATTGAAGAAGAGTAAAAATCCACAACAATCTGCAAAGGCTGTTAATAAATACTTAGTTCCCTTTTCTAACCACGTATCTCTGAGGAGCCAGATTTTTTCCTGGGCTGAAAGCAACCATTTTCTTTTGTCAGACATTAAAGAGATTTCTAAAACTGTAAAACAATGTTATCAAAACTTATTTTTATTTATTTTTTTAAAAAAATATTTTACTGATTTTTTACAGAGAGGAAGGGAGAGAGATAGAGAGTTAGAAACATCGATCAGCTGCCTCCTGCACACCCCCCACTGGGGATGTGCCCGCAACCCAGGTACATGCCCTCGACCAGAACCGAACCTGGGACCTTTCAGTCCGCAGGCCGACGCTCTATCCACTGAGCCAAACTGGTTTTGGCAAAACTTATTTTTATTAAAGCATTTATGTTAAAGTGTAATGGGTTTATTGTAAATTTTTTAAAAATCTATTTTTATTGATTTCAGAGAGGAAGGAAGAGAGAGAGAGAAATATTAGTGATGAGAGAGAATCATTTATCAGCTACCTCCTGCACCCCTTACATTGGGTATCAAGTCCACCACCAGGGCAGTTGCTTTGACCAGGAATCGAACTGTCAATGCTCAACCACTGAGCCATGCTGGTTGGGCTGTTGTTGTTTTTTAAATGAATTACTAAATTTTAAAATTTTTTATTTTAATTTTAACACAGTACATATCAATAGATATAACCCACATATCTATTTTTGTTAAATGTAAAGGGTACCTGAAGCTAAAAAGTTTGAGAACCACTGGTATATTCAGTTTTCTAAATGTTTCCTGTTGCATAAATGCTATCACATATTGCCTTCGTATTTTACATGTGACAGATGAAACGAAATACTTGAACCTGATCTAGGAAGAACTATCCATAATAAAGAGTGAAAATTCAATAAGGAAAAACATACAAGTACTTGAAATAATCATCTAATAAAAAAATCTTTGACAAAGTGCTCAAACTTCATCATCCTGGGGTATTCCCAGTTGTTCTTATGTAATGAGTAGTCTGCCAGGAGAGACCAGAAGTAAAGGAAGGATATCCCTTCTACTGAAAAGTAGCTTTCTTCTCATTCTGTTTCTTAAAATAAAAATTTACATGTTTATATGTAAAATTTGTGAACAAAAATAAAAATTCTTGCTCATGGAGCTTCCATTCTGATAAAGAGAACTAAAGGAAATTGGTAAAGACTCCATTATGTGCAGCAACATTGTGGGTCTCATAACAAAGGTTCCTGCCTAAAAGGCAGACTGTAAGGCTTTTTGTTGATAGTGCTATAGAGAGATAATTAGGCTGTGTCCAGAATTAGGAAATTTTTGAGCACCTAGTAAATACTTAGATTTTCCTTAAATAAGTTTATTGTGGACATACCATGTTGTCAAAAAGAAAATCGTGATGTGTCAATTTTGGCTCGGTGGATGGAGCGTCGGCCTGCGGACTGAAGGATCCCAGGTTCGATTCCGGTAGAGGGCATGTACCTGGGTTGCGGGCACATCCCCAGGGGGAGATGTGCGGGAGGCAGCTGATCGATGTCTCTCTCTCATCGATGTTTCTAGCTCTCTATCTCTCTCCCTTCCTCTCTGTAAAAAATCAATAAAATATATTAAAAAAAAATCATTTAACTAAATTCATATGTTTTGGTTTGCTTCTGTTTTGTATTATTAGTACAGTAAGCAATGAAGAGTAGCAGAAATTAACTTCTTCCCTTCTTGGAATTGGAAATGCTTGGTCATTCCTTTTTTAAAAGTTATGTAAACAGTTCCATGTTTTTAAAAAGAATAGAACTTCCTCTACACACAGATCTGTCCCCAAAGGAAATATTAGAAGTATTTTTAAATGCTTAGAGCTAAGTGAGTGAACAGCTTACTCCAAAACATTTAAATGTTATAGGGTGGGCTATTTTCTTTTAAAATCTGAAGCCTTTGGCATTGTAAATTCCTTAGTCTTCATCAAAGTTGTTAAAAATCTTTTTTTATTTATTTTTCAAAGTATTACATATGTCCCCTTCCCCCCCTTGACCCCCTCCACTCTGCTTCCACCCTTCACTCCCCTGGAGTGTGGTGTTTTATTTGTGTTTTTTTTTTTTTAATATATTTTTATTGATTTCAGAGAGAAAGGGAGAGGGAGAGAGAAAGATCAATGATGAGAATCATCGATCGGCTGCCTCCCGCACACCCCCTCCTGGGGATCGAGCCCACAGTCCAGGTGTGTGCTCTTGACTGGAATCGAACTTGGGACCCTTCAGTCTGCAGGCCAGTGCTCTATCTACTAAGCCAAACCGGCTATTGCTGAAGTGTGTTCCTATGAGTCTTTAGAAAGCAGGTTGGTGTTTATATTGAAAATGGGATTAGGGAATGGTACTAGTTGTACTTTGGGGATGTTTGTCATGAATAAGTGAATTCCTTTGTTCTCTGGTTATGGCTTTACTTGTGTAATATTTGTAAAAGGTTATTTTGCATTAAAGTCAAACTTACAGGATTGACTCTTGAATTCTAGACTAACTTTGAATAATTGGACCTGCAGATTGACTATCCACCATTTGAAAAAAATTTTTACAATGAGCATGAAGAGATAACAAACCTCACCCCACAGCAGCTAATAGATCTCCGGCATAAGCTCAATCTTCGGGTAAGTTCAACCATTAAGCTAGATATTCTTAATCTTGAATTTCTTTTCTAATGGTCTCTGGACTGTCTTTGTTAGGGTAATAGTTATATCCCTTGGGCTCATGTGTCTTGTTTTTATTGTCTTAGTCTTCCAGCTCTTTGAGGATAGGATTGTATTCTTGTTGCATGTGACACACATGAATGCTAAATGTGTTCAGTCAACTCTGTATGTTGTATGGAACAATATGTCATTGCACTCTTAAAATTAATCAAGTATTTCTCCAACGAATAGTGTTTTGAGAACTGTGTTTGGTGGGCTAGAAATGAATGGTAGGAGTCACCTTCAGAAAGAGAAGACTAGCTCAGTAGATGTGATCAATACATAAAGTCAGAATATTTCAAAATTAAGATACACTTGCTTCTCAAATTACATACAGCACAGTTGTGTGTGTGTTTTCAATTAGAAGAAATGAACACCTTTTAAAAACATGAATGCACTAATTTCACAGTAATAATTTAAATTGCCTACCCAAAAAGTTTAGGTTATACATTGGCCATGTTGTTTAGGGTGCTGCTAGATGTTAGTAAAGTGAAACACACACACACAGGTAATACGGTGATATCTACTCTGGTGTGGACAGCTTTTTGGCCTATGCCTTACCAGTTGTTATGTGATATTTGAACTTCTGTTTTCTGAGAGTGTATGTATGTGTGTGTGTCTATTTGCCAAAAGTACCCCCACCCCAAAAAAAGTATATCTTTTACGCAAAATCCTGATTAGAAATAGATAGATAGCATCACCAGAGGAAGCACTGAGAGGTTATCACTGTTGGAATCAACATGGAAATTATAAGCTTCATTCTTTATTATTATTATTATTATTACTATTATTATTAGTTGAGGTATCACAAATGTGTCCTCATCCCCCTCATTAACCCCCAACCTCCCCGCCCCGCACGAAAGTCCTTCGGTTGATCTCTTCCCCTTACCCCTGCCCTCCTCTACTTTCCTTCTGGGGATTGATAGCCTGATCGCTGTTTCTCAGTCTTTGGATCGGTCCCTTTTCATCAGTCTATGTTGTTCTCTATAACCCACAAATGAGTGAGATCTTGTGGTATTTATCTTTCTCTGACTGGCTTATTTCACTTAGCATAATGCTCTCCAGTTCCATCCATGCTGTTGCAAAAGGCAAGAGTTCCTTTTTTTTTTTTTTTTTTATATTGCAGCATAGTATTCCATTGTGTATATGTACCACAGTTTTCTAATCCACTCATCTATAAGTTTCATTCTTTACCTGGGTACAGTATAGTGCTTGACAATGTCTGGACCATCACTGAGTGGAGCATTAACTCTTCAAGCATGACTAAAAATGGAGATGGCAGGTATCTTTGTAACCAGTGGGTTACAAAGGCATACCATATCTAGAGCTCATTTGCACTCTTTATTTTATTTTAAGAGCAACTTTTATTTTTTTCTACCATCTGGCTAATAGTTATGCAAAATGGTAAAAAGTAAAATGACATTTTTCAATGAATTGAACAATGATTTTTTAATTTCTTACAGAAGATTAATTTTTATTAAAGAGATGTCTAGGCACTTAATCATTTTAAATCATGACATTTATCTCAGGAATATTTATCCTGGAGTCTTTTATATAAGGTTTTAGATCTGTTATTTTCTTACCTTTTTAACAGCATATGCTTTTGGCTACAGACGTACATTTTCACATTATATTCAAGCTAAATGCTAGGGTCAGGTAAATATTGTTGAACTTCCAGTGCTGTTGATTTTGAAGTACAAATCATTCCTGGGAGTTGTCTTTACCCCTAGGTCTCTGGTGCTGCACCTCCTAGACCAGGAAGCAGTTTTGCTCATTTCGGGTTTGATGAACAACTTATGCACCAGATTCGGAAATCTGAATACACACAGCCCACTCCAATACAGTGCCAGGTAAGTAAAGCATACTGAAAGGAAAATGAAGTAGAATGATAGTCAGTCACTGTGTTTATTTTACAAGCAAGTCAAATCAATAAAACACTAGTTAGTGCAGACCTGGCCAGTGTGGCTCAAATTGGTTGGAGCATCGTCCTGTACATCAAAAGGTGGCAAGTTTGATTCCCCATCAGGGCACATACTCAGGTTGTGGGTTCAATTCCTGATGTTTCTCCCTCTCCCTCTCTCTAAAATCAATTTAAAAAACAAAACACACTGATTAGTACAGAACTGTATTGACATGGGTAGAATGTATCCATATATTCCCTCTGTAGCTTCGTCTTCAACCTTTGCCCTAAATAAGGGGAGAGGAGGGAAGACATACATGAAATAAAGAGTCTAATAAAAAAGATTATGTGTGGCCCGGCCAAAGATTTCTGGTTGAGTGTCATTCTGTGAACCAAAAGGTTGCCAGTTCGATTCCCCGTCAGAACACATACCCAGGTTGCAGGTTCGATCTCTGTCCCTCCTCCCCCCATCAAGGTCAGGGTGTGTACAGAAGGCAACTGATTGGTGTTTTTCTCTCACATCAATATTTTTATGCCCCCTCCCCCCCACCTCCAGTCATGTCCTCGGTTGAGGGTAAAATAAAAAATAAAGATTTCTTTGGACAAATTTAGTACTCGTCAGTGACTAGGATCCCTTTGGCTGTGACCTGAAAATTCTCATTGTAACTGAAAGTAATAACTTCTTTTTCACATTTATATACCAGATTTATTCATTCCTACACCAAAATTGAGAATTTTATGTATGTGGATGGGGCAGTCTGTACCTTCTTAAGGGGATAAGATCTTAAAAATTTTAGTAACCTACTTATAAATTACAATTTTTTTATTTCTATATTTTAAGCAAAATGAAGTCATTCGTATTTTGTAAGTGGTGGCTGATCCATATGAAGAGAGTGATAATATTTCTTCCAAATCAAGAAGTTTAGGGGAATACCATGTATTTTTTGTTATTCCATAGTTGGTGTGCATAGCCCAGGATAATTTTGTTCCAGTGAAAATGAATGTCATTAATAGTCATTTACTCCTTCCCCAGAATTTCCTTCAAAACATCTTCACAATAGAAAGTTGAAAGTGGGTATACTTTCTTTTTCTCTAGGGTGTGCCTGTGGCATTAAGTGGAAGAGATATGATTGGTATTGCCAAAACAGGCAGTGGAAAAACTGCTGCCTTTATCTGGCCCATGCTGATTCATATAATGGACCAGAAGGAACTGGAACCAGGTGATGGACCAATTGCAGTGATTGTGTGTCCTACGAGGGAGCTTTGCCAGCAGGTATGTGCTTTGTATGGAATGCCTTGTTGCAAATCTGAACTAGCAAGGGACCAACCAGTCAAGTGGGTAGAATTACAGGAAACTTCTTTTTCAATTGTGATAAAATACACATCAAATTTCCCATTTTAACCATTTGTAAATGTGCAATTCAGTGGCATTAAATACATTTACATTGAGCTACCAGGAAACTTTTGGAAAATATTGTTATATACTTTCTATATGACCAAATACATACTTTCGTTTGAAAAACTACTCTTTTAAGATTTTTCAAAATGCTATGAGAATTGTCTAAGTATTTTCTAGCATTTTTTCTGAGTGTGTTCTATAACTCCCTTTTTTGTTGTGGCAAAGGTTTTTGTCAGAGTTTGTTAATGTGTCATTATGTCCACAACTTTTTAGATCCATGCAGAATGTAAGCGGTTTGGGAAAGCATATAATCTTCGATCAGTGGCTGTGTATGGAGGAGGAAGCATGTGGGAGCAGGCCAAGGCCCTTCAGGAAGGGGCAGAGATTGTTGTGTGTACCCCAGTAAGTATGTCTTGGATTTAATGGCTTCTCGGCCTCTCTTTGTATGGAAAAGTGGTTAGTTATTAGAGGGAATTCCCCCTAAAATGTGGTAGAGCAGGGTAGAGCATACTCTGATGAGTCACAGCCTATGGCCATGGTTGGCAAACGGCGGCTCGCAAGCCACATGCGGCTCTTTGGCCCCTTGAGTGTGGCTCTTCCACAAAATACCACGTGCGGGCACGCGTACAGTGCGATCGAAACTTCGTGGCCCATGCACAGAAGTCAGTTTTCGGCCTGGGCGAGTCTGTTTTGAAGAAGTATTGTTCATATTTGGCTCTGTTGACTAATGAGTTTGCCGACCACTGGCCCATGGCATTGGTTTAATTTTGATTAGTTGACTAAAATAGCAGTCCAGTAAGATTCTCTGATCTATATATTAACGAGAGCCTGGTGCACTTGTGGGGGCGGCTGGGGCGGGTGGGGGGCGGTTGGTGTCCCTCAGCCTGACCTGCACCCTCTCGCAGATCAGGAGCCCTTGGGGGATGTCCAACTGATGCGGGGGAGGGGAGTGGGCCTAAGCTTCAATCTGGCCTCCCTCTGCGGGAGGTGACCCTCAGGTCATTTCGGGAACGGCTCCAGCCAGTGAGTGGCAGCCCCTCCGCTCCACCGCCCTCCCCATTACCGCCCCCTCCCTCTGCCTGCTGGCACCTGCCTTGTCTGGCCTGGTGCCACCTGCTCACCAGCCCCGCCCCCTGCCAACTGGTCATTCCGTCATTCAGACCATTTGCATATTATTAGGCTTTTATTATATAGGATAGCTACAAATTCCCCTTCATTTAAAATAAGTTTTCTTATGTTCTCCTAGAAAATGGATGGGGTCACTGAGAGCATCAAGAATCAGAAAGACATTCAAAGTATAGTCAGGCTGTCTAGAAGAGTAGTCTAAACATTAAAGCCCATCGGTTTTATTTGTTTTTTTTGTTTTGTTTTGTTTTTAAATATATTTTATTGATTTTTTACAGAGAGGAAGGGAGAGAGATAGAGAGCTACAAACATCGATGAGAGAGAAACATCGATCAGCTGCCTCCTGCACATCTCCTACTGGGGATGTGCCCGCAACCCAGGTACATGCCCTTGACCGGAATCGAACCTGGGACCTTTCAGTCCGCAGGCCGACGCTCTCTCCACTGAGCCAAACCGGTTTCGGCAAAGCCGGTTTTAAATTAGATGCCTCACAAAAATTGTTCTGGCCATTTTCCCACGATTTAAATCACAATGTAAAGGAAGAATCTGATTTCTGGGTTTTTTTAGGCTTTGTCAGGGCTGTCAGACCAGGGTCTGTTATAGTCTAAGACATGTTAATACTTTTGCCAGGAACGCAGCTCTAGAAAGTTGTAAATGCCTTTAATTATATTTACTATTCATTTTTTGGGTCTCATAGGGTCGACTGATTGATCATGTGAAGAAGAAAGCTACCAATCTTCAGAGAGTCTCTTACCTTGTATTTGATGAAGCAGATCGAATGTTTGACATGGGATTTGGTATGCTCTGAATACCAGTTTCTTCTGTCCCTGATCTCATGATACTAGTTTTTCCCATGTCTGGACTTAGCAAATTTTTTTTTTTCTGTGAGAGAAGCTAAAAATATTCCTGGGGAGGGTTAGATTGTAGAGCTACAGCTAAAATATTAACTATTTTTAGGAGTTCCCTCAGGAAAAGTATGTTAGTTGTGATTGGGTTGAGGACAATTGAAAATGCCTTTGTATAGAGGGGGAATATTGGTTTTATGTTTTATTTTTATTCATATGCCTTTGTGGATGTCAAGGTCTGTGTTCTTAGTTGGGTGGATGTCATGTCATTCAAGGCCCTTTGCTTTCCTGTCCTCCTTCACTTAACCTGGTCGTGTGAAAATTCTAGCTGTCTTTATTGATTGGAACACTACTGGGCCTACCCCAACTGGGTGGAGGACAAAACGTTTTCTGCGTTTCATACTGAATGATAGATCTAGGAGTTTCAAAGTTTCCTTATTTCTCCCTCTCCCCCCCCTTAATTCTTATAACCTTTCATATGAAGATTTTTACTAAAATGACTTTTCCGGGCATCCCAAACTGTATTGCAGAGTTATAGTAATTGTACTGTTCTACTTCTTCCAGAGTACCAGGTGCGGTCGATAGCCAGTCATGTCCGTCCTGACAGACAAAGTATGTATGAAGCAGTTTATTAAGCCACATTTGTACTCAGAATAAGCTCCTCTATTTATTTTATAAGCACTCAGTTGTGGCAGCAAAAGTGATCATGTGTGTGTCCTGGTGAGAACTATAAAGGGTGAGATAGTGACAGTTTATCTGAGCTGCACAGGACCTTAGAGGTCATCGGTTCTAATTCACTCATTTTTATAGATGAAAATACTAAGGCTGAGAATTGAGTGACTTGCTCCAATATATACAGTTTTATTGGGTAGAGGCAATGCACAGTGCAGATCTGATTTCTGACAACCCTGTCTTAATAGAAAATGTATAAAAATAGAGTAAGATCAAGCCTTTTTTCCTTAGTAAATCAGTTTTCTTGGTTTGCTTTTGTTTTAACTAAAGTTAAAGTTCAGGTAGGCTTATTTTTTTAAAAACTGAATATTTTTTAAAAACTATTTTGAATGTCAGTAGGAAGCTTAATGGTTATTCAAAAAAGAAGTCATACTCTTTAACAAAATTTAATTTACCTTTTAGCTCTCTTATTCAGTGCAACTTTTCGGAAAAAGATTGAAAAACTGGCCAGAGACATCCTGATCGACCCTATTCGAGTGGTGCAGGGAGATATTGGAGAGGTAACCTTCACAGGGCTGGAGGGGACTTCAGTGATTATGACATTTGTGGGGGGAAAGAAACAAGCTTTGCCTAGAAGACTACCACTTGTGATAGAACTGACATTTAAAATGATGGAGGGAGGAGACCTGCACAGCATGGAGTGGGGGACTTGAATGGCCTGGTGAAAATGAGTTAAGGGTTTTTTCCTTACCTGTATAGATGCGCTGTGTGGAAAATTTCTCTTGAATTGTGATTTGGAATTGAGTTAAGGCTGCCTTGAGAATTCCTTAAGTTGCTTGCCATGTTTATTAAAGTTCTGTGCAGTTAGCATTTTGACAGTGTCCATTCTTCACTTTTGAGTGCCTTCTGTGTGTGTGGATGAATTCTAGGAACAGTGAGTGGGAGGGGCAGAAAAGGAGCTTAATTTATTAAGAATAATCTGAGTAGTGGGCATATAAAAAATATTGCTGTTAGCGGATTAGTTGGTACATGTACGCATTAGGGGAGATAGCACAGTGATTTGAGAAAGGGACCTAAGTTTCGAGTGTGCTTGACTTACTGAAGGAAGGCCCAGGAGGAGAGAGATTGTTTCCGGTTCTGCTAGATGCAGGTAGAAAATGTGATGTCTGGTCCTTGTTCAGGTGCCCTGTGGCACAAATGTCACAATCCTGTTTCATTTCTTCCTTTTCAGGCAAATGAAGATGTGACACAGATTGTGGAAATTCTCCATTCTGGGCCTAGTAAATGGAACTGGCTTACCCGGCGTCTGGTCGAGTTTACCTCTTCTGGGAGTGTCCTCCTGTTTGTTACTAAAAAAGCCAATGCGGAGGAGCTGGCCAATAACCTTAAACAGGAGGATCATAACCTTGGGCTGCTTCATGGGGACATGGATCAGAGTGAAAGAAACAAGGTCATTTCAGACTTTAAGAAAAAGGACATTCCCATCCTGGTGGCCACAGATGTTGCAGGTAGGATATGAATTTCCCCAATAACCTTAGGTTTCTGTGCTGTAAGGATGCTCCGTCTTGCTGTACAAGACCTATAATACCTGATCAAGCTGATGGAGGGTGCTCTGCTGGCCTGGCTGGGCATACCCCGTGGAGCAATTTAGAGCACACTGATCATACCAGAAAGAGGTTAATTTCTCAGCCTTAAGGCATATTTGAAGCTGATTTTAATTTTTTATATATTCCTGGTGCAAGAGAGGCAATGCAGGTTATGATGGCAGATGTTATATACCTTACAGTAGGTGGCCCTGCATCATAGAATCTATAGTAGTGGCATTTGTTCTAGAAGGGTAACTTGTATCTCAGCTCAGCAAACAATGTACTTTGCCTAGATAAGAATGGAATTTGGGCCTGGCTGCAGTGGCTCAGTGGTTGAGGGTCAACCTATGAACCTGGAGGTCACAGTTTGATTCCCAATCAGGGTATATGCCTGGGTTGCAGGCTTGATCCCCAGTAGGAGGCTTGTAGGAGGCAGCCAATCAATGATTCTCTTCATTGATGTTTCTATCTCCATCTCCCTTCCTCTCTGAAATCAGTATTATATATGTAATATATATGTAAAAGAATGGAACCTGAGTTCTTAGAGATTTAGCATTTGGGGTTACTTTGCTTTTTTGTTTTTTTAAAAAATATATATTTTTATTGATTTCAGAGAGGAAGGGAGAAAGAGAGAGAGAGGGGAACATCAATGATGAGTCTTGACTGGTTTGGCTCAGTGGATAGAGTGTTGGCCTGCAGACTGAAGGGTCCCAGGTTCAACTCCAGTCAGGGGCATGTACCTTGGTTGCGGGCACATCCCCAGTAGGGGGTGTGCTGGAGGCAGCTGATGTTTCTCTCTCATTGATGTTTCTAACTCTCGATCCCTCTCCCTCTCTGTAAAAAATCAATAAAATATATTTTTAAAAAGAAAGAAACATCAATGATGAGAGAGAATCATTGATCAGCTGCCTCCTGCACGCCCCCTACTAGGAATTGAGCCCACAACCAGGCATGTGCCCTTGACCGGAATCGAACCTGGGACCCTTCAGTCCGCAGGCCGGTTCTCTATCCACTAAGCCAAACCGGCTAGGGAGGGGTTACTTTGGTTTTTGACTCCTGATGAAGAATAAAAGAATTTGGTTTATTATTTCAGCCCGTGGTCTGGACATTCCTTCAATTAAGACTGTCATTAACTATGATGTGGCTCGAGACATTGATACCCATACTCATAGAATTGGCCGCACAGGACGAGCGGGTGAGAAGGGTGTGGCCTATACCTTGCTAACCCCCAAGGACAGCAATTTTGCTGGTGATCTTGTCCGGAACTTGGAAGGAGCCAATCAACATGTTTCCAAGGAACTCCTAGATCTGGCGATGCAGGTGAGGGGCTGGGCACACTTCAGGTTGCTCCAAGTTGTAAAACTAAACTAGGTTACCAAATTCCAACAAGCCTGAGGCAGATAACCTAGAAACATGTCAAGAAAGGAGCGGGAGTGGAGGGAATAGTGCTTAGAGGTACTGATCAGTTTTGTAGGGCATTAAAATTCATCTGGTTATCTTCTCATCCTCTCCTTTCAGCAGCATCTATGTAAGTGTAATTTCAAAGATGGCTTCTATTCCTCCCGAACAGTCTTCTCTTTTGGGGGCTAAAAATGTGTGACGTCTTAAAAAATTATGTTTTTAACTATTCCTCATGGACTTAGATTTCAGATTTTAGACCACACTGATTACCGGTCCAAAATTGAGTGAGCCATTCTACTGAAGTAAATCTTAAGTCGTGCTAATACATGCAGTCCCCAGATTACAAATGTGTTCAGAGTACACGTTCTGATATCAGAGACTAACGTGTTTTTCAGATAGGCCAGCCTGCAGCACTGTTACCCATAATGCGGTTGTCACGTGGTCCTGAGAGTAAAGGACCTGTAAGAGTAGTTTCCTTCCCTTTCCTGGGTGTAGAGAGCCAATCCTAAACTGAAAGTTTGAACAAGATACATCTCTTTTTGTGCCTCAGGCTTCCTGTGCTCTCATACTGTCAGCTTCTCATCACCTTTGCCAAGCTTGCCCTGCCTCTCAAGAACTTTGGCATGTGTGATTGTCAGTCAAAGCTCAAACCTCCCCCAGAGGTGTTTGCATTCTGAAGAAAATGTGAATAAATATGATTAGTAGTATTCTGGCGGTGATCTAGTTCAGTGAAAACTTTTAGGCTCTGTGGGTAAAATTTTATTTTTATTTATGTGACTACCAGTCCTGGGCCTAGAGTCAATTCTAATAAACCTCACTTCACATAGTTTTTTTTCCTCTACTTCTGAACCCAGTAATTCTTTAAAAGCTCTGAGTTTTTATGTCAAGTGGTATGTATAGGTAAATTGCAAACTAGAAAACAAATTCACTTTCCTCAAGGAAGTTAGAAGTGGGCCAGCGTAACTAATCACTTCCCTTGGAGGCCTGGGGGAAGGAGCAATAAAGGAAGCCTTAGATAAAGATCTAAGCCTCCTGACAAATTGGTGGATTAAACTACCTAAAGGAAGGGAATCTGTGGTTCTTGGCTAAAGACGAAGCAAGAAGCTCTTCCCTCCCACTTAGTTTCCTCTTCGATCTTATCCTTTCTCTGGCCCCTTCTCTCTACCCTGGCTTAACCTTGAATTGTGTTCAATGCAGAATGCCTGGTTTCGGAAGTCCCGCTTCAAAGGAGGGAAAGGCAAAAAGCTGAACATTGGTGGAGGAGGCCTGGGCTACAGGGAGCGGCCTGGGCTAGGCTCTGAGAACACGGTGAGTCCATACTACAATAGTGCCCTGAAGGCTGGTCCTGAGTCCTGAGTAATGTAGGACTATTCTCCTCTACCTGAGAAAACCTCAGTGAGTTTGGAACCCTGTCTAGAAGGAAGCTTGTGTTCAATTTGCTGGCTTACCTCTACGTTAATGCTGGTTCTTAGTGTTGTGACTTCTGTTGAAGAAGCACCTTGATGTGCTCAGGAAATCAGTCTAGATTAGCAGTGGTTCCTGGACTAGCAGTAAATGTAGACTATGCCCCACCGCAGACCTGGTGAATCAGAAACTCTGGACAAGGGACTCCACGGTCTGTTTTCCTAGCACTCGCCTAGATAGAGCCTGCTGCTAGACATGCCACAGGGTCACTGTGTAGATTCTAGTTGTATCTTGTAACTAAACTCAGCAATGATTTCTACATTCTCTGGGAAATTTCATCAGAGAGAGAGGAGAGAGAGAGCTTTTCTCACAAATCAGGCAACAAAAGCTCTCCCTGACTCGCTATCTTAACTGCCTGTTTCCTGTTACTCTGATTCCTAAGCCAAGTCTACATTTCTGGATCATTATAGTTAGCTTGGTATCCTTGATAAATAATCTGTTCCCACATTACAGTATTAAACACTTACTATATGCCAGGTCCATTCCAAGCAGGCATGCATATTAACTCAGTCTTCTCAGCCACTCAGTAAGAGTGAGTACAGATAAGAAAACTGAGGCACTCAAGGTTACACACTGGTAAGTGACAAAGCTAAGGTTCAGACTCAAGGGTCTGGATTCAAAGTATGTGCATACTGCCATGTCGCCTTTCCATCTTTAATATAATCTATATATATAAAAGTCTAAGCGACCGATATGACCAAATGACTGGCTGGTAGCCATGATGTGCACTGACCACCAGGGGGCAGATGCTCAGTGGAGGAGCTGTCCTCTGGTGGTCAGTGCGCTCCTACAGCCAATCTCCCACTGCCAGCCAGCCTCCTGTGGTCCCTCCCCCAGCTGGCCCAATCAGCCTTGATTGGCCCTGATCACTGGTCAGGCCAAGGGACCCCACTGTGCATGAATCTGTGCACCAGGCCTCTAGTTTTTACATAATTACATAAACATGTTCATGTTTGTGTATAAATAATGCCACATAATCAGCTTTGGGCATAATCTGATCTCATTTCTCATTATTTATGATTAATTTCCAGAAATAGAAATACTGGGTTGAAAGGCATAGTGTTTCTAAGTTATTCATCATTACCACACCTTTTCTCACAAAACATAACTTCCTAAAAAAAATCCTGTTCCCTTTCCCACTCGTTTTCAGTATGTTGAGGCCTAGTCTATAGCAGGGGTTTTCCTACTTTGCATCCATTCTTACAGTGTGCTTATTTTTTAGGATCGAGGAAATAACAACAATGTAATGAGCAACTATGAGGCCTACAAGCCCTCCACAGGAGCCATGGGAGATCGGCTGACGGCAATGAAAGCGGCTTTCCAGGTATGAGATCAGCATTTAGTTGAAAGAGCTTCAGCAGTAATTCTTGGGCAATGACAAGGGGGCCTAGCCTTGAGATGTAGCTGGGCTTGTGCACTTGGTACTGGATTTCTCTCACTGCTTTCCATTTTGAACATAAACTGTAGCTAATCTAGAGATGCAGGTGTAGAGGCTACAGAAACCCCTCTTGCTGTCGTCTACCTCAGGCACACTGAGCCCAGGACTGTGGTACTGCAGCAGGATTGCTGTTCCCTTCTGCCTCACCAACCTACTGAGTTGTCCTCCTCAAAGGCTAACGCTATCTGGTTGACAGTGATATTTTAGCTAAGACAAATTTGATTCTGTATCTAGGGAACTCTTCTACCTTTACCCCTCCAGTTAGCTGGCCTTAATTTACATTACATATTTTATCCATCTCCAGATTAATACGCACAGAAGCCACAGGATTGTGGGGCTGTCAGGGTGCTAAAGTCACAGGGCCAAGACAGTATGGATACTCTTGTGTGTGTGAACACCCTAGTTCCTGTATATCATTGCCAAGCTTATAAGTTTCTTGAACTCACCATCATAACTATTTTCGTTCTTTTTCTCTCTTAGTCACAGTACAAGAGTCACTTTGTTGCCGCCAGCTTAAGCAACCAGAAAGCTGGAAGTTCTGCTGCTGGGGCAAGTGGATGGACAAGTGCAGGGAGCTTGAATTCTGTACCATCTAATTCAGCCCAGCAGGGTCTTAACAGTCCTGACAGCCCCGTTGCTGGTGCCACCAAGGGCATCTCAGGCTTTGGCAATACTGGGAACCTCAGCAGTGCCCCGGTGACCTACCCCACTGCCGGAGCCCAGGGAGTCAACAACACAGCTTCAGGGAATAACAGCCGAGAAGGGATTGGGGGTAGCAATGGGAAGAGAGAGAGATATACTGAGAACCGGGGTGGCAGCCGTCACAGCCATGGAGAGAGTGGCAGTGGCAATCGGCATGGTGACAGCCCACGTCATGGAGACGGTGGTCGCCATGGAGATGGATACCGCTATCCAGAAAGCAGCAGCCGTCATACTGATAGCCATCGTCATGGGGAGAACAGGCATGGAGGAGGTGGAGGCCGACATGGAGAGAGCCGAGGTGCAAATGATGGCCGAGGTGCAAATGATGGCCGGGGTGCAAATGATGGCCGGAATGGTGAAAGCAGGAAAGAAGGTTGTAATCGTGAGAGCAAGATGGACCCCAAGGTGGATAGCAGTAAGATGGATAAGATGGACGGCAAGACAGATAAGACAGCTGATGGTTTTGCTGTCCCCGAGCCACCCAAGCGCAAGAAAAGTCGATGGGACAGTTAGATGGTATGTGCTGAAGTGTGAAATCCTTTGTTATTTTTAGAAAGATTTTTGGTAATTAGGTGTCTCAGGGCTGGGTTGGGTGGGGCCCAAGGTGTAAGGACCCCCTTCCCTTAGTGGGTAGCTGGCCCTTGGAGACATTACCCCTTCATCTGGATCGTTTTTTGGATTATTTTGGGGGGCTGCTTTGATCATAAGCAGTGAGAGCTGGGAAGCTTCTTTTGGCTCTGGGTTTGTTGTGAGGGCCTTATAGGATATAAAACTCTAGGTTTATATCATGTCGTGTGTATTTCTTACTGTCAGCTTATAAACATCAATAAGTAAAAGTCTTTTTCTTAGCCATGTGCCCAGGCAGTCC
>NW_006300363.1:3239032-3242362 GCF_000327345.1 Myotis davidii | reverse complement strand
AGGCATATTGCTCAGCACTGTGAGCGTTCTAGGTACCCCACACCTCACTGTCTTTTCAGATGACTGATGCAAGCAGGGTGCAGCTGGTAACGGAGGCTGGAGTAAACTGCAGTCGCTTCTCCATACGCTGCCTTCTCAGAGGCCCTGGTGGCTCTGCTTACTTCCGCCTGTTTTTCTTCTTCTGCTCCTTCCGTTGCTGTGCTCTTTGGTCCTTCTTCATCCTTGAGTCCACCACTTTGAAATGACCTCTGACTCCAGCTGGCCGGCGCACCTTGCGGCCCACACCTTTTTTGGCTACGACATAGGTGACCTGGCGTTTCTCCTTGCCAAGCCCAGCCTTCTTGTAGAGACTGTAAATGGAAGAAACAGTTAGCTTTCTGGCACTTTTTAACCCCTTTGTATCTTCGTGGGTGACCTCCCCCAATTACCTTCGAAGCTGTGCCACTTTCTCTCGTTCTGAGATGTCCACCGTGTTCACCACAGCTTCTGCTTTCTTCTTGGTTTGTTCCAGCTTCTTCAGCATCTGTGTGAGGCCCTCAGTCAGGTTACTCTCTCCCCACCCCTGCCCCACCTACCCCTCGTCTGGGGCAGCCCCAATGCGTACCCTGCGTTTCTTTCTGGCTTTAGCCTCAGCCACTTTCTTGATGGGACGTGCATTAATTTCTCGCCACCGTTTCCGATAATGCTCCACCTCCTTCTTGTCAATAGGCAATTGCCGTATCCTGTGCTGTTTTTCCTCCTGCACAAACCACTCTGGAAGCTCTCCTTCATCCTCATTAAATGTATACCTAGGTGGAGAGGATACAGCCCTAATGACACTCCATGCTTTGTAGAGAAGAAACCACCACTTACCCCCACCCTGGGCGACTTCTCGTGATTTTCTTCCCCTTACCGGCTGAAGGAATTATCTATGAGGTCTCTCTTGGCCTTTTTGGAAGAGGCAATAATAGCACCTAACGCAAGGCCTTCAGGGTCCAGTATCCGATGTTTCACTACAGGGGGAGGAGAAAAGTCCAAGTTCGATTCCCAAACATCCATGGTCTCCTCCCGTCCCACTGGTGCAGACCCACTCACCTGGGTCCTCAATAGGCACTATCTCAAACCCATCATCCTCTGACTTGGGCCCACGGCTTCGCTTCTTACCATGGCGTGGTTCCCAGCTGAAGAGAAGAACCATGTGTCCGCCATCACTCCACATCACTCAGACCCACTCCCACCTTGCCTCAACCCGGGTTCCTATTTAAGACTGTGGATAACTTCCAGAAATCTTACCATGGCTGTACCAGTTAAATGAGAATAATCAGTATTTTTAAAACTCTCAATCTACAGGCAAGGTTGAAAACACCCAACTTAGAGAAATGGTTAGAACCACTGCTTCCTCATTATCCCTTTTCCCATCAGCTGCAACCACTCACCTCTCTTCATCCTCACTGCTGCTACTGTCACTGTCGGAGCTGTCATCTTTCTCCCCACCCCCAGGGCCAGTGGCAGCCTCTGTCCCTGGTGGAGCCTGTGTCTCCTTAAGGGCCTCATCCGGGCACTGGGAAGGTTTTCTGTCTGTCTTCAAACTAGAAGACGGTGGTGGTGGTGGTGGTGGCAGCTGCGACTGCCCCTTGCGGCGGCTCTCATACAACAGCTGGGCCTGACGGATCTCCAGAGCCTCGTCAGCATCGTCCTCAATCCCACTGAAGCCATCCTGTGATGGGGGAGACCCTCAGGTATCCTTCCGCAGTGAACGCCAATTCCGAGTCTTGACCCCTAGCCTCCTCTTACCTTTGAGAACCACAGGCTGGCTTGTTCTTCCTGCAGGACCCCCTTTTCCTCCAAAGGCACCAGCAATGGGTTCTCTTCTTCATCCTCCTCCCCTTTATCATCTTCTGCTTTAGCAAATTGTACACTGTAGCCCCAAGGAAAGTGGGTTAGTGGGCCAGTACCCTGGAGAACTCACACCCCTCCCCACCCAGTGCCTTTGGCAACAACTGCAGACCAGCCCCCGCCTTACCACTTTTGGTCCTTTAGACTCTGAGGATCTCTGACTCCTGCCAGCTCCTCTGGATCCAGGTCACTATCCAGAGATGTATCATCATCCTCCTCACCATCTGACACATAGATGTCATCTCTTGGCAGATCGGACAGAAACATGTCTGCAGCACTCATATCCCCTTGTGTTACCTCCTCTAACAGCTAAAGTTTGACAGAGAAACAGATTGAAGGTACTTAAAAGAACATACTGCTTTTTTGTGTGTCCATTATCTTAGTTTCAGCAAATACATTATCTCCTTTTACAGACATGGAAGTGATGGGGCTGTCAAAACCATCCCATTCCACCATTCCAAACCAGATCACTCATCTGTTCCACTCAGCAGTCTCATCTTCAATGGTAGCAAAAATAGGTTTATGGAAAAGTATCCATAGCCTATATAGCATCAAATTTTAAAATATTCTAACACATTTTTCTTTAAAAACGTTACCTCAAAAAAAAGGTTCCCCATCACCTTCTGAGAATGATACAATGTACGAATTTTGTTTCCACTGAATAAAGGAGCCCAGGCAACATTTTTATTCACCCCCAAGCCCTAGTAGGTAGGTTCTATTATTCTCTTTTACAGATGAGGGAACTGAGGCAAAACATGGATAAATGGTACTCTGCTCCAGAACCACTACACTACACTTTCCTGTACAACAAAGAAGACCTGGATCCCATTCCCACACAAAAGCCACAAATTGCCTGTGACACTGCTTTTATTTAAAAGTCAAATTCCCTGTGTTCATCCAGCAGCCAAGGTGCTACCAAGATGCTACCTTGGTCTCGGTGAACTGAGGAGCGTTGCTCCCCTCCGAGGGAAGTGCTCCATCACCATGCTGGTAACCCAGTTACCCTGACTGCATCTACCAGAAACAGCTTCTTGAAAGGAGTGCCTCTTGGTTCTTCTATTTTTAAATATTATATAGGATACATACACATATGTAATATTCTTGCAGTATTCACAAATCTTTCTAATTTCATGTTATGTTTGTTTCTTCCTGGCCTTTGAAACACAAGGCTCTTAATTGTTTTCTCAGTCACCCCTCACCGAGTCATATACTTATGGGTGGACACAGCAGCCATGAGCGGTGATCATGCAGCATGCCGGGAGCTGGTCCATCCTTGCTGTTTCAAGGGACCTGGCATATATGGCATACTGTTCTTAATATGTTTGGTCACCTTCTTGGCACTATGTGTTTTAACCAAGGTCACCTCTCTGAGAAAGGTTGTTTCCCCAGATAGGGATTTTCCCCTGAAGTTAGGGAGGGAGTAAAACCTCTTAACTGCCAGGCGGGTAATTAATC
>NW_006300363.1:3220106-3238780 GCF_000327345.1 Myotis davidii | reverse complement strand
GACTGAACCAGTCTGGAGATCCTAGACAGAACCTGGCTAGAACCTGGCTAGAGAACCTCGCTATGATGATCATCTGAACACTGTCTCCATGTCATTCCTTCTTCGCCGACTCCGTCCACACCTTTGGGGACCCCTGGACCTGCTGGGGTTGGACCCCAGCAGCAGCACACTTAAGAAAAGGTTTAATCCCCGATCCCCTTCCAAATACACAAACAGATCCTCTGGTCTCCTCAAACTGTGCCAACCCGCCTCACCTGGTGACCCCGAATGGTGCGCAGGGAGAACATGCCAGTCTCCCCCTCATCTGCGATGGAAACCCCGGGAAGATCCATCTTCAGCTCCACACGCTCCCGCTGCTTTCTCTGCTCACGCAGCAACTTCTTTTTCTTCCTGAGGGTACAGTTGGAGGAATTATACCTGCCCAGCTCTGAAAATTGCTCAACCATTTCCTCATTCTCTTCCTCCATCCCCACACAGAAACTCTGTGGGAGGTGAGGGGGGGCAGTTACCCAAACTCTTCCCTGCTTTCCTCACCTCTTTAATTCTGCCACCTCCTGGGCCTTCATCTCTGCCAGGGTCCGATTCAATTGTTCCTCCTCTTCCTCCTCCTTGGAGAGCTGCCTCGGGGTCCCAGCTGTTGAGTCCTCTTCATCACCTTCCTCCTCCTCTCCTGAGCTGAGGCTGACAAAACAGCCCAAGGAGTTTGGTTATTTCCTAGACACCCCACCACCACCGACCCCCAACACCCAGTCAACATCTACTGTGCTTCAGCTCCCTCCTCACCTGATGTCCAATGCCTTTGCTTGCTCTTTCAGCTTCTTGGCTACATATCGCCGAAGCTTTGTTCTCCAGTTCAGTAGGGACCTATTCCAGAAATACCATTACAGACCTTCAATCTCCCTTTGTCCCTGCTTCCTCCTCCGTCATAGGCCCACACCCCAAATTTCCTATTTGAGTCACAAATCCTAGGGCTTAGGTTCCCAGCCCAAACCTCTAGCACAACAGCATTCTGTTCTGAGATCAACATCATGGCCTTCAAAGGCCTTTCCCTGCCTTTGGCACCTACACCACCCTCACATCATACCTAAGCTCCTTGCGCCCCAGCACTTTGATATCCTGACAGCACACCCGTATATCCTCAGTGGTAGCTGGATGCTGTGCCAACTCATCATCATCTAGTGAAATCTGTTTGGAAAAAGGGAAAGGAGTTGGGAAACATTCAGGCCATGTTTCTGGGGCTCCCTTCACCCTCTCCCAAGTCTGGGACTCACTTCACTGGCTTTGGAGAGGAAGTCAACCGGATTGGCAGCTCGGAGGAAGTCAGTGACTGAGGTACGATGATAGAGAGTGAGGTCACCCTCAGCATAGCCTTCAGCCTTAGGGAGGGAAACAAAGAAGGTTGAGTGGTCCCTTATGTGGTGTCTATTGGACCCATCAGGCCCAATCTCCCCAGAGATCCAGGACCTGAGAGTGACCACATTACTCAAACACACCTTTGGTTTCTTCTTAGTCACTAATTCAGTAACTGTCTTGGCCTGAACTTCAACCTCCTTGAAGGCAAATTTTGGGTCAAAGAATTTACTGTCAACCTTGTCAGGAGCCAGGTATCCTAAGATGATAGGATATATAAGAGAGTGTTAAAAAAAAAAGTGTGCTTTGGTAGTTAAGAAACGAGTCACGAGAAAGATGTGGTGCCCACCCACCTTGGCAGACTACAAAGATCTCTGCAGATTCATGGCGAGAGGCCTGGGGCTTGGTGGCCTGGACATGGCGGAACAGCTGCTGGAAGATCCACAGCAGGGGCTGATAGTCACGGGAACGGAAAACCTTTGTGATGAAGCAGCCACCACGAGCCAGGAAATCACAAGCCAAACGGAGAGCCATCAGTGTCAAATGGGCTGTGGGAGAGAGAGGATTAGCTGAGGACCAATGCAGCCTGACAGGGCATGCCCACCTCCACTATTTCCACACCCCTGGCACCTTGTGAGTAAGCGTCATGGACCCAGCTAGCCCCAACATTGGGGGCCCCATCATTGAGCACAACGTCCACTTTCCAGGTCTTCAGCTCCTTCCTCAAGGCCTACAAAAGAGGGAAGGGGTTATAGCAACAGAAACACAGGAATAGCTACAGGAGGAGGAGTCCCTGATTCATTTGTCCACGCAATCATTTGTTGAGTGCCCATCAAAGGCCAAATACTGTGCTTGGCACAGGGGATAGATATAACATGTCTGCCAGGGTGGCGTGGCTCAGTGGTTGAGCTCAACCTATGAACCATAATGTCACAGTTCAATTCCCCGTCAGGGCACATGCCCAGGTTGCGGGCTCCATCCCCCATGTGGGGTGTGTGGGAGGCAATCTCTCCCTTTCTCTCTGAAATTTAAAAAAAAAAAAAAAGTAAAGAATACTAGTGAACCTTCCTGGAAATAACATCACTGAAATCTCCATACTTCTTCCAATTTCAAACACCTCATTCCTGACCAAATAAAGGCTGGAGTGCATGAGGCATATCCCAGGCTTACAGACATCATGCAAACACTGCCCAAGGCACAGTAAACATGAAAATTCTCGCCTTCAGAAAATTTGGGTGAGAAGAGGACCTAGGTGGATGTTTGCATATAAAGGGGACAGGAAGAGAGAGATTCTTATCACCTGCCTACATCGATCCGTTGTGATGTCCTCTTGGAGTGTCACCACATTGGGAAGAGGCTTGATTGGTACCAGATCCACCCCTGGAAGAAGTCAGGTCAGAGTATTCCAAAAGGTTGCCTCAAGCATGAAGAAAGGAAATGTAGAGCACAACACCTCGTACTCCCACCCCTAAAACACCACTGACCCACTGTCACTCACCCACAATAAGACTTGATACAGGCATAAACTTGGCAGCCACCTGCAGCCTATGAAAGAATAAAGATTAAAATACCCAGGACTATTCCTTCCCAACCCTTGACAATATAAACCCTCTTCCGTGTTAGGAGCCCGGCCAAGTGCAGTGGCCCCAGCACGTCCTGTGTACACGTTCCAAACCTCTGCAGTGCACGTTCTGGGGGGTAAGAAGCTGAGGCTGGTATTACTGTACCCCCTTCCCTTCCCCCAATGCAACTCTCAGTCATCCCAGGCCGGATGGAGCCCAGAAACCAGCCGCCAGGAGTGACAGGCGCGGGAGTTACGCACCATCCCCCCGGCGCAGCACACAGGTCCAGCAAGGCTCGGGCTTTCTGCAGGAATTGAAAGCGACGGTTCAGCTGAATCAGCTTGAAGGCAGAGCGGGAACGATAACCTGGGGGCGTCAACAAAATCAAGTCCACGAGGTGCTTTCCCGGCGGGATTTCTGCGGCCTCACAACCCACTGTCTCTTTTGCGAGAAAAACTCAATGTTCGGAAAGGGGGGCGAACCTGACAAATCGCCCGTCTAGCTCGCGGAAGGCGCGACTGTGGCTCACCTGTCTCCTTTGCCAAGTGATAGAACTTGTCCCGCCGGCTCTTCCCGACTTTGCCCTTCTTGCCCATGGTGGGACGCGGGAGTGTCACTCAACCTGGGGAGAAAGTGGAAACCGGGCGTCTCTTCCCGGAGCGCTAGACTCCGCTCGCCGTAGCAATCACACTCAGCGCCTTGCTCCACATCACTCGCTGCCAACACGGTTTCCAACAACTCCAGGAGCAGCACATGGAGGCAGCAACGTACTTCCGCTTCCGCTTGCGTAGCACGCGTCCCCGGCTCCACGTTTTCTGTCACTTGGAGCGTGGCCACAAAAAGTATTTTACTCTGTCGCCAGGTTTTATATAAACTGTAGGTTGGGACCAAGAGAGTAGACCACGTGAACTAAAACCGAGTTTCTGGAGACATTTAGGAGTTCTGTGCCCTCCCAAAGCTCCCGGCCTCTCGTAGCGGCGCGGCCCACCGCCCGTCGGGGCCCTTGTTATTTGTTATCATTCCCGCGCGCACCCGGCCCATTGACCCGGAAGCACTCTCTGCCCTGGTTTCCGGCTCCGAGTCCCTGCTTCTGCGCCTGCGCGCCGAGGCGGCTGGGATGCCGGCGATCTCCCCTACAGAAGGAAGATGGCGGTTGATGGGCCAGAGCAGGTATGTGGCGGCGGCGGCAGCGGCTGAGCGGGGGCCGGGGCTGGCTGCGGAGCAGGAGTGATCCGAGGTGGGCCGCCGGCTGGGGCAAGAGGTCAGTGGGTCGGGGGTGGGTGGTCCAATCCAGATCGGGCCCTGCCTGGGACCGGATGTGCTGTGTCAGCGCAGCCCCCGGGGGGTCAGGGCCGGACGGGGAGAGAAGACCCGGCGGAGGCGGAGTGAGATGAGCGATGGGAGCGGGAACGGGCCCGTTTGCCAGCCGCAGGAGACAGGAAACGCGCCCTTCCTCCCGGCTCCGCCTGTGGTAATAGCACCCGGGTCGGTAAAGCGCCGGGCTCGGGACAAAGCGCTCCGTGCGTGTCTGTCATCTCTGGGTCGTTCTGGTTCCTATGATGGAGGCGGCATTCGAATTCTGCTTTTAGTTTAGTCATGGGGTCAGGGAGTGCTCTGAAGAAATGCAGGAAGAGATTAGAAGCCAAATCTGAAGCCTCCGTCCAGGCTGGAAGTGGCTTGGCTATGTAGCCTGTTGTTTAATAATTACACTGTGTCTTCAGATGGAGCTGGAAGAGGGGAAGGCAGGCAGTGGACTCCGCCAATATTATCTGTCCAAGATTGAAGAACTCCAGGTGAGACGGGCTCCAGAGGGACAGAGGGAGCCGGCAGGGGGATAAATGGTTGAGGAATTTCAACAATCCTTACAATCCCACTGGGGCCAGCGGGAGAATAGTTTGTTACACATCTTCCAGAGTCAAACAGAGGAGGCCGTTCCTTTGGGTAGACGCCTGATGGAGAGGATTTCACTTTAAAGGGAGGACATAGGCTCAGGAACTGAGGTTTATCAGATGGGGGTTGGGGTAGAGTGAGTGCAAGAGGAGACAGAATTGAGTCTGGACATTGCTGACACCAGGGGACTGAGTGAAAAGGAATTGGCAACACAGTGCTCTTGCCTAAAGAGGGAGCGGGGACCACAGAAATAAGGAGAATAACGAATACGCATTGGATGGTGGAAAGCCATAGGGAGTTTCTAAACTCCAGGTACATTTGTAGGTATTGTATATGGGTTTCATTTTTGAAATGCACTTGTGATTTCATACAACAGTCCTGAAAAGAGGCATGGTGTAGTGATGCTATGCCCACTTGCAGTTGGTAACAGAACTAGATGTTTTAAATGGCTCTACCTAGCAATTACTTGGCAGCAGGAGGGCTGGAACTTAGGCTTCTGACTCAAAGATCTTCCCACTGGAGCATGTTGATATGCCACCCTGCAAGAAATTGTCTACATGAGCCAGTTGTACTGTTGCCCCATTAGGCTTTGTTCTTCCTGGACCAGTGTTAGACAAGTAGCCTTTTTTGATCAGAGGCGCTGCTGGAGGACAGGCCAAGGCCATTAGCATCATGGTGAATCTGAAACCTGCAGATGCCTGTGCTCTTCCCTCACTCGGTTCATACCAGCCTGAGGGTCTTGACCAAGATCTTAACCTACTTTTTTCTGCCTTTTGAAACTTCTTGTCCTTTGCAGCTGATTGTGAATGATAAGAGCCAGAATCTCCGGAGGTTGCAGGCACAGAGAAATGAGCTTAATGCAAAAGGTGAGGGGGGAAGGGAAGAGGGAAGGTTGGCTGTGGGCAGTTGGTCTGACTTCTCACTGTTCAGATCTCCCTGAATTACCTTCACATTGGTGCTTTTGTTTTCTCCCAGTCCATGGATATGCCTTGCAATGGTATATAGTTATTCACATGCACATCTCTTTCCAAGCCCCATAGCAATCCCCTTACATAGAATTTGTATTTTCTTTTTGTGGCTTTCCCTTCCAAATGTACTTAGTTCCTGGGTATTGAATTATCGGGGAGGGAACACTAAAGAAGCTGGGTGACCACTATGTCTGTTTCCCATCCAGTTCGCCTATTGCGGGAGGAGCTACAGCTGTTGCAGGAGCAGGGCTCCTATGTGGGGGAAGTAGTCCGCGCCATGGATAAGAAGAAAGTGTTGGTTAAGGTAAAGGCAACATCACCCAGGGACCATCCGCTGCATTCCCATACCTTTGTGTGTAGCCTTCCAAGGACAGCATTCTGTCACATTATTCTAGAACTTCGGGTCTCCTTGGGGGAGGTTGGTGGTTTAGTGACGTCAGGAAAAGTCATGAGCCCTGTTTCTTTAGGTGCATCCTGAGGGCAAGTTTGTTGTAGATGTGGACAAGAACATCGACATCAATGATGTGAGTGCAGGAGATGAGATGGGAGTTTGGGTCAGTTCTCTCCACACAGCTTCCTGAAAGTCTCTCCCCTCTCCCAGGTGACACCCAACTGCCGGGTGGCTCTAAGAAATGACAGCTACACTCTGCACAAGATCCTGCCCAACAAGGTAGACCCACTGGTGTCACTGATGATGGTGGAGAAGGTGCCAGATTCCACTTATGAGATGATTGGTGGACTGGACAAGCAGATCAAGGAGATCAAAGAAGTCATCGAGCTGCCTGTTAAGCATCCTGAACTCTTTGAAGCACTGGGCATTGCACAGCCCAAGGTGAGAAGTAGGGCTTCTGTGGGAGGGCCATGCTGTTCCTCCTCACCTGTCCCAGGACAGGCTGGGTGCAGGGTTTGAGGAGGGATAAGTTGGCCCTCTCCACTCAAGAGGGCTTGGGGGAGAGATACTATCAGGGCACTGAGGAGGTTTGGATAGAAACACCAGAAGGGACCTTGACGTTCATTCTTTTGTATCTCTAAGCTTCTAGTATGGGACCCAGCACAGAGCAAGCAGTATGTGTCCATTGAATGAAACGGGGCTGCCTTTCTGCCCTGAGACCTGCTGTTTCCCTCTAGGGAGTGCTGCTGTATGGACCCCCAGGCACTGGGAAGACACTATTGGCCCGGGCTGTGGCTCACCATACAGACTGTACCTTTATTCGTGTCTCTGGCTCAGAATTGGTACAAAAATTCATCGGGGAAGGTAACTGTGGCTAGAAACATGAAAACCAAGCAGACGGGTTGCGGGGGGGGTGGGGGGTGGGCTAAGGGTAGGGAACTCAACTCCTAATGCCAGCTTGGCCTCGGCACAGGGGCAAGAATGGTGAGGGAGCTGTTTGTCATGGCACGAGAACACGCTCCATCTATCATCTTCATGGACGAAATCGACTCCATCGGCTCCTCACGGCTGGAGGGGGGTTCTGGAGGGGACAGTGAAGTGCAGCGCACCATGCTGGAGCTGCTCAACCAGCTGGATGGCTTTGAGGCCACCAAGAATATCAAGGTGAGATGGTGGTAGAGATGGGAGGAGCTGAGGGAAGGCCATGGGTGAGGTGCAACCTGGGGAGGAGCCTAGCTGATGCCACACCCCTTCTCCACTCAGGTTATCATGGCTACTAATAGGATTGACATCCTGGACTCGGCTTTGCTTCGCCCAGGGCGCATTGACAGAAAAATTGAATTCCCACCCCCTAATGAGGAGGTTTGTAATGGGCAATGCTGGGCATGGAGCTGGCTGCGGGGGTAGACAGTGGGGCTCAGGTTTTTCCTCTCATTTCTAGGCTCGCCTGGACATTTTGAAGATTCATTCTCGAAAAATGAATCTGACCCGGGGGATTAACCTGAGAAAAATTGCTGAGCTCATGCCAGGAGCATCAGGGGCTGAAGTGAAGGTAATCGGCGGGCCCAGGAAAAGGAAGGGGCAGAGGCAGGAAGCTCTGGGTTCAAGGACACAGCAACAGCCTGTTTTCCTTTCCCTGTTCAGGGTGTGTGCACGGAAGCTGGCATGTATGCCCTACGGGAACGGCGAGTCCATGTCACCCAGGAGGACTTCGAGATGGCAGTAGCCAAGGTACAGGTCTCCATCTTTTCTGCCTTTGCTGACAGTGGCTCCAGAGCAGTGGGGATAGGGCCTGTGTTCACCCAGTTGGTAACTTAATGTTTTCTCTCTCTGCAGGTCATGCAGAAGGATAGTGAGAAAAACATGTCCATCAAGAAGCTATGGAAGTGAGGTGGATGGTCCGTGTAGATCCTCAAATAAAGCTCTGCAGGACAAGGCCTTTAGGACTTTGGTTTATTAATGAGTGGCAGCACTGTTCAATGACCAGGTCTGGGCACCACCAATAAACAAGGATTTATTTGGAAATTTCCAAACCTGCCAGAAGTGGCACTTTCCAAGCCCTAGGCCCACCCTTCTTATCAAGCTCCAAATGGCAATGAGTTCCCCCTCCCCCCTGCCCTCCACCGAGCACACACACCCATGCCTCAGGCCAAGCCAGAGAACTTGAGTGTCCCCTTCCTCTAGGAGGCTTTATAGCCCTGGGCCCAAGAGCTGGAGTGGCAGCCCTCTGGCATCCCAGAAGCCAATGGCCTTTGGTTCTGAACCTTCTCCCTTACAATGGCAAAGCCAGGCCCCCAGGAGTCCTACTGGGCCTGCCTGCAGGGAGCAGAGGCATTTATTGTGAACCCAATTAAAGCCAACGCGTAAAGTAAGTAATAAGGCTTTGGGGACCAAGCAACAAGGAATCCTACTGCTACATTTATGAAACTAACGCTGGGGAGCTGAGGGTAACAGGACAAACCCTCACCCTGCTCCTTATGCTATGTGTCTGCAGCCTCAGATGGTGGTCCCTTCCAGGCTGAGAAGGGGATGATGCCTGGGCTGGGAAGAAAGGAAGGGATCCCTGAGCAGTTAGGTCAGGCGAATTCCCAGCACCTGTTCCAGTTCCTGCCTTCGCTGCTGCACCTGGAAGAGAGACCAGCAGCTCAGGCTTCTGCTGCTCACAACCACAGGAGGGCAAACAGGGCAGAGTCTCACCTTGGCAAAGATATGCCTCCCCACTGCTTCCTGGGCCCAGGGCTGGTGGTAGAAAGCAGCTCGTCTCTCCTCCTCAGGATTCCCAATCACATCAGTGATGATCTGCACAGAGCCAGGAAAAAGTGGTAGCTAATTCCCACTCCTGAGCCCCTGGAATCAATAGTGACGGGGATAAAACCACCCAGAGTTTAACCTGGTCTCATCACCAGGAAAGGACCACACCTTGAGGTCTCGGCGCTGGGAACGGAGCCATTCCTGGATGAAGTCCTGGGGGTCAGTGCTAAAGCTGAGCATGAAATCCCTCTGGGTCTTCAGCTGGTTGATGGACTCGATGGTCTCATGGATCTTGGGGGGAGGGGTGTATATATATATATATGTGTCAGACGGGCCCCCACTTCTAAGGGGTCTATTTCCAGACCTAACCACAAAGGACTTGGACAGAAATCCTATCCCAAGGTGCTACATGTATAGAAATGCCCAACAGAATGCCCACCCCCAACTTGGGCCCCAGAGGAGGTGAGGGTGGAGGTGCAGAGGGCCCACCTTGACATCAAGGGAGGCAATCTCCTGCTGATTGGTGGTAGAGGCCAGGAAATTGCTCATCTGGGCCTTGAGTGGGTCATCCACCTCCACGTCAATGTCATAACAGGCTGTCTTCTTCTGGTCATTAGGGTCCACGCTGTAGGCAGCACGCAGGAGGGGAAGGATGAGTACATAGCAGTATCCATCCCACCCACCTGGGCCAAACCTACACACACTTGGGGAGCAAGAAACCAGACCTGCTGCTTCTCTTTAGATCAATCCAAAGGTAAATTGCTCTTAGAAGAGCCTTCCCATTGCCCTCTTCCCACTGACCTAATGACATGGTTGATAACAATGGGGTCTGGATGCTGCAGCAAGCCAGCCAGCTTCATGGGAATCTCGGAGAATCGGAGACGACCACAACTGAAGATCTAGAGAGAGTACCAAAGGTGCCTTTCAGGGCACGGGGGGAAGCGGGTCATCACAGGGGGAGTGTGAAGAATGTGGCCAAGAGCTAGCTCAGTGGGGCTCTGGGACAACAGGCAACGCAGGGGCTGCAAGACCAGGAGGAGTTCCCGCTAACCTGGCGGAAGTAACGGTTGCAGTTGATGTACTCGCGCTCATGCCCGTCCTGCAGCTGGTTGTGTTTGATGTAAAGCCACAGGGCCTGCATGATGGCGGCCCTTGTCTGTGTGTGCACTCCCAGCAGCCTTGCCAGTCGGGGGTCCAACTTGTACTGAGGAGGCTGGGGATAGAAGGAAGTCAAAGGAGGGGTTCTTGTGAAAAACCAAAGCCACAGAATAGGGCAGGGACAGGAAGGGTTTCCAATAAACCTGCCCCTGTCCCTGCGACATGGCCCCAGTCACCTGATGATCCAGCATGAGCAGGAGGGTACACTTGACATTGAGGTCTCCAGGCCGTTTCACCTGGAAGCCATCCGTTTCCTGGGTGGTGGGCATTCGATGCCACTGGCAGGGAGGAAGGGAGCACAGTTCACCAAGGGGTGGGCATGAACATACACACTCGGCCCTCTCCAAGGGGACCGAGCCTATTTCTCTGTGCACCTGGCACATCAGCCTGTGCTCCCATGCCCCAGTCCACTCTCACCTCCACCAGGTGGTTGTCAGGCCCATACAGCTCCTTGTCTAGCTCAATGACGAGGCTCTTAAAGAATGAAGAGAACTTCCTCTTCTGTTTGCTAGGCTGGGGAGGGAAAGGGGTGAGATGGGAGTGCTGCTGAGCTGTCGAAGCTAAGCTATGCTAAGCCCCCAAAAGAGGAATACTGTTTCAGCCCTGAAGTTCAGGGTACTGAGGATTCTTAGGCCCTGAAGGAAGCAGGGAAAAGTGAATGACTGGAAGTAGGAAAAGGACTCTCTGTGCAGCCCCACTGTTAGCCAACATAGGATTTTTAATTAAAAAAGGGGGAAAAAAAAGAAAAAAAGGGGGAAAAAAGGGGGGGGGGAAATAAAAATAAATAAAAAAGGGACACCCTAGCTGGCTTGGCTCAGTGGATAGAGCGTCGGTTTGTGGACTGAAGGGTCCTGGGTTTGATTCCAGCCAAGGGCACATGCCCAGGTTGCGGGCTCGATCCCCAGTGGGGTCATGCAGGAGGCAGCCAATCAATGATTCTCTCTCATCATTGATGTTTCTATCTCTCCCTCTCCCTTGCTCTCTGAAATCAATAAAAGAAATATATATGTGTGTGTGTGTGTGTGTGTGTGTGTGTGTGTATATTTTTTTAAAGGGAACCCCTTCAAGACACTTTACTGTCACCTGTAGGAGAACTGTTGTAATAACCATACAAATCTCCCAACCTCTGACTGGCTTGCAAAGCCTGACTGGGAGCACTGCCCTTTCCCTCAGGTAGGACTTCCCAGAAGTGCCCAAGTGGCTGGCCCCAGTCTAAAAATCCACACAGACCATGTCCTCTCCAGACAGCTTCTTCCCCAACTCACATCATCCAGGAGTTTTCCTTCCACTCGGAGTTCCCAGGAAGCCACCTTGTCCCCTGATGGGGTTCCCCCAGGGGTCCCTGCAGTTCCTGCACTGTCACCTTCCGCCTTGCTGGGACTGAATGTATTGGAAATGTAGATCCGCAGCTTTCGTTTTTGCTGAAAAGAAGAAGACAGAGGTGGACCAACATGTTAGAAAACAATGCTACCCCTGTCTTCCCATCTGAACTCATTCAACATCAATACTGAGTGGCAGCTATGGGCCAGCACCTTGTTAGGCTCCTTATCTTGGCCTTCAAGGGACTTCCAGTTTTATGGGGGGAACAGATGCACTATCCACAGTTCCAACACTGGAATCAGTGGACACACAAGGTGCTATCAGGGAAATCAGAAGCCTCCAGCTCTTAGCTACACTAATAAAAGACAAAGATGCTAATTGACTGTACCTTCGCTATGCCCTAAGCCACACCCACCAGCAATCAGAGTGACTATATGCAAATTAACCCAACCAAGATGGCAGCCAGCAGCCACGGAGCTGGAGCAAGCAGGCTTGGTTGCCTGGGTGATGGAGGAAGCCAAGCTTCCTGCCTGCCCTGAGCCGGCTGTGGCCTCTGCTCATGGCAACAAAGTTTCAATTATAAAAGAAAAATAAATCCCAGATACCTGCTTCCAGCCAGCCTCCACTGGGAGCTTGGGTGGCTGGGGGTTGTGGCCAGCCTGCAAACAGCCATCAGCCCCTCACCCAGGCTGGCCACACCGCTGCCGGCTGCCAGTATAGTGGTGGTGGGAGCCTCTCCCGCCTCCTCAGCAACGCTAAGGATGTCTGACTGCAGCTCAGGCCTGCTCCCTTCTGACAAGTAGACATTCCCCAAGGGCTCCTGGGATGCCAGAGGGATGTCTGACTGCCAGCTTAGGCCTAATCCCCCAGGGAGCGGGCCTAAGCCAGCAGGTAGTCATCTCCCAAGGGGTCCCAGACTGCGAGAGGCACAGGCTGGGCTGAGGAGGTGCTCCACGCCCACCCCAAGTGCACAAATTTTTTGTCCCCAGGCCTCTAGTTTTAAATAAAACTCATCACAGCCCCAAAACATTCTCGTCTCCTAGAAAGCCTTCACCATTCAGGGGACTGTGCTAGATTATTATTAAAAAGAAAGAGGAAGAAGAAGAAAAAGAAAAGCTCTAGGGATGGGTAAGGAGAGAAGAATTATCCTAATCCTCCAGTTTTACCTTTCAAACTTCTGACCATGATCAACATGATTTGCATTTTATTTACTTTTTTTTAACTTTTAAAAAAAGTATAGCCCTAACCACTTTGGTTCAGTGGATAGAGCGTCGGTCTGCGGACTCAAGGGTTGCCTGTTCGATTCTGGTCAAGGGCATGTACCTTGGTTGTGGGCACATACCCAGTAGGGAGTGTGCAGGAAGCAGCTGATCAATGTTTCTCTCTATCCCTCTCCCCTTCTCTCTGTAAAAAATCAATAAAATATTTAAAAACGCTGTGTATCCTGCAGCCCGCCTGCGCTGCATCTCCTGCCATGTCTCCGTCACCCGACAGACCGACCCCCCCCCCCTTCTTTTAACGCCACTTCTTCAAAATAGACTCACCCAGGCCGAAAACTGACTTCTGCGCATGGGCCACGAAGTTTCAATCACACTGTATGTACATGCCCACACGTGGTATTTTGTGGAAGAGCCACACTCAAGGGGCCAAGGAGCCACACGTGGCTCACGAGCCGCAGTTTGCCGACCACTGGGCTAGGGCAACATGATTTACATTTTAAATCATGACCCAGAATCCACACACATCTATATAAACACCTGAAACAAAAATGTTATGAATAATACCTCTACTACTCTGGTAAGTACTTTACTATGGAGAATTATTTTAATTTCTACTATTTTATATTTCATAAAAAACATGCTGGTCCCACCACATTAACTGAGTTCATGCTCCACTAAAGGCTGCATCCGCAGTGAAAAATCCTGCTCTACCCATCACAGACCCTCACTTAGCCCCCAAAAAACCAGGCCGAGGAGAGGCAGGGAGCGTGGGAAGGCCCAGGATTAGCCAGGGCTGCACACACCGTTAGAGGCTTTTTGATGGCCTCCTGGATCTCCATCCGCTTGCGAGCAATGGTCTGGTCCAGCTTCCGCTCAAAAGCCAAGAGGTCCATGTACGCCTGAGACTCTGGGACAAGCTCCCGAATCTGGAGGAAGGGAGAAGGAATTCATGCGTTGTTTTAGCTGCAGCTCTCGCTCTTTCTTCTCTCCCTTCCCCATCGCAGGGCTGGGGGAGATTGACTCCATCCATAGCCGGCCATTGGGTGAGCCCCCTAGGCCCCTCCCAACATACTCACTCGCTGAGGTAGAACCTTATCTGCCATCTTCCTCCTCTTTAACCTGGGGAGGACAGAAACTCAATTAACAGGTCAATGGTCCAAAAGACCCCCAACCCCACCCATCCCTCCAGTCCCCAAGATCCTCCCCCCGGAGAACAAGGAGCCTTCCTCAGTCATAGCAGTTCTTAGGACGGAGGAAAGCCCTCTGTTGCCACTACAGCTGTGCTAGGTAGAGTGGGAAAAACAGGCTTACCCCCGGCGCTGGGCAGGCATCGGGGGCTGGGCCTGGGGCACAAGCAGGCGTTTTCGGAATGGGTCCATCATGGTGGGTGGCATGCCAGGTCGAAGTGGAGTAGCTGTACCAAATGGGGAGCCCGTAGGGGGTCCCACCTGCATGCCAGCCATGGGCATCCGGCTCCCTGGTGACATGCCCGGCCGCTGGGGGAAGTGAGCCAAAGGGGGTGCACAAGTCAGTGGCAGGGCCCTATGAGGCCCAGAGCCCAACCCCTCCGGGTCTGTCCTCGGCCAGGTCCAGCCCCGAGCACGAGCAGCACACCGCAGAGGCCAGGCTGAAGTGCCAGAAACAAAGGGAAGCAGGCGTCTGATAGCAGAAGTGTAAACCACACCTGCCCCGCCCCTTCAACCGCCCTGGCAGCTGTGCCAGCGAATGAGGCCTGCAGAGCCCAGGGGGTGGGAGGAGAATCCTGCCTGCAGAGGGAAAGGCCTGGGGGAGTTTTCAGGGCCTAATGCCACCTTCCAGCCCCAGCAGGCTATGCCCCTGCTCCTTGGGACTAGCCAGCTTCAAGGCACTCGTAAGGCCCTCAGATGGTCCAACCAAGCATTCCCATCCTAGGATGGAGAAGCACAGCACAGGAGCCCGGGGGGTGGTGTCATAGCCAAGCAGCAGGGTGCAGTGTGTGGTATGAGCAGGCTGAACGGGCAGAGCCTTTAAACCCATCCCGTTGCCAGCCTGGTGCTGTGCCTGAGGGGAGAAAGAAGTTCAATAGGCTGGCAAGCCCATCAGGCAGCAGCACTCCAGGTAAGCAAGCTGCAACAGGATGGCTTGGACATGTCTCAATTGGTGGGGGTGGCCGCAGCACAGTATGGAAACATCTGGTCACCATATGGCCCCTACTCACAACCCAGAACTGGACCCTTCGCTCACCTCCCTACTGCCCAGCCCCCAACCCCTTATACCAGAAGATCCCAAAGGGAAGCTGTGGCTCATGGGAGACAGAGCAGCTGACACCTGGACTCTGCCTATGTCCACACACCACCTGGCTCATAAGCCCTCACAGTCCCAACCTGGAGAATGGAGATAGGATTATCCTGGGACACAAGGGACAGAGTCATAGGGGCAGCAGAGGAATCTGGGTGACAGAAATGACTTCTTTAGAAGCTTGTAGGCTTTCCCAGAGGTCCAGCTCCCCAACATTTGTGGAGCCCATCCAGGAGTAACCAACCCTCTTCCCACCTCCCTTCCCATGGCTGCTGTCTGCAAGGCCCGTTTGGCAGCTCTGCCTCACACACAGTCCCTGGCAGCTTCACAGGGCTGGCCCCAGGGCCCAGATTATGCAACCAGCACAACCAGCCAACCAAGCCAAGCCGGTGGGGACTCGCACCAGCTCAAAGGACCCCTGGCCCAGCATCATAGAGATGAGATTCTTCCCCCATCTCTTCATCTAGCACCATGTTCTCACCACAGAGGGTCAGATTCTTGACCAGATGGAGAGATGGAGAAACATGAACCAAAAGCACGGGGAAGGGAAGAGTAGGTAGGGTGGGAAGGAAGCATTTGGGAGAATGGAGAGTTAAACATGGGGGTGGGGTGAGAGCTCTGGGGCCTCAGGATTCCTGCCATAAGTCTCTCCTCATCAGAGAGATTTTCATCTGAGCTGCTGAAAGGCAAAAGACAGCCGTTTCTCTGCCTTAATGAGCCACGGCCAGGGATTACAGAAAAAAAGTCAGTGTGACCACAGCTGTAAGCCCAGCCCCCGGATATCCCAGATATGTTTTTCCCACTCAGTGCCTGATCCGAAGGGGAGGAACAACTGAGGCAATGAAACCAGCCGAGTGTGAGCGAGGCCCCTGTGCTCCTCACTAGGGTATTCACAAAACCTCTGCAGCACCACCCCTCCCGGGCAGGTGCTCCGGTAACTGAAAGTTCCAAGACAAGGCCGCACAGGCAGGCCTAGAAGAGGCCCCTCCCAGACATCTGCTCCAGACTTCCCAGGCGCAGAGCCCCCAGCGCACCCCGGGCCCCTGGGTTCCTCCAGGAGGGGGAAGGGGCCCAGGGGAGGGCTGCTTATAGTTCATGAAATCCCAGCTTGGCCCTGCCAAGCTCCACCAGTAACTCTTCCTCTTCCAAAAAACAACCCAAGGATTATAAAAAAGGAAAAAGAATGCAACCCAGAACTTTCAAGTTCCCTAACTCCCCACCTGCAGCAGGGCTAGGAAGGTCTGGCTCAGTGCCCTGAACCCCAGAAGCGCGAGGTGAACTCCTGGCCCTGTAGCCTAGCACCAACCCACATTCTAAGCTTTATTTTACCTCCACCACCCAGGAGCAGGACTGGGCCTGATGCTGCCCCCTCCAGGCCTCCAGAAAGCATGTTCAGCCCTGCCTCAAAGCTGGTAGCTGGGCCTAGAAGACATCCCCCTCCACAAGTGAAAACTATTTTAAACTCTCTGGAGTGAACACAGCAATGTGTTTCTTTGTTGTCCGCATTAAGCTTCTCAGCTGTGAGCTTGGCTATCTGTGATCCACAGCTAGGACCACCGCCTGGAGGAAGGTGGGTCATCACTTCCCTTCTTTCAATAGGCTCCCTTGTTGCTCAACTTGGGCCCTGAAGTCTTTGCTCTTCCAGCTCACCCCATGTGCCCTAACAGACAGGACCCCCCTTGCTTCTTAGATCTCAAGTCCCTTCTCCTTGAGCACACAACTGGACTTGGTAAGAGGCCAAACACGATCCCCCTTCAATTCAGGCAGAGAGAACTGGGTCTTCCCTCCCATCAACCTCTACTGCCTCCCCCTGAAAAGGACGAGCTGGTGGGATGGGCAGCCCAGGGAAGCAGAGGCTCAGTGCCTTCCCAGTGAGCCTCATCCCTGTTCCCACCCCCAGCAGCCTGAGGCTACCCGACCAGCCTGCTCAGTCTTGCCATTGGCTCAAGGTCACTCCCTACGTCAGTGATGGCGAACCTATGACACGCGTGTCAGAGGTGACACGCGAACTCATTTTTTTGGTTGATTTTTCTTTGTTAAATGGCATATAAATATATAAAATAAATATCAAAAATAGAAGTCTTTGTTTTACTATGTTTGCAAATATCAAAAAATTTCTATATGTGACACGGCACCAGAGTTAAGTTAGGGTTTTTCAAAATGCTGACACACCGAGCTCAAAAGGTTCGCCATCACTGCCCTACGTGTTGCTGTGGAATCCATCCTCTCGGGCTTTCCCCAAGGCCCATGTCCCATGGGTTGCAAGCTGAGGAACTGGAGAGGCTCCTATCATCCCTCAGATCCTTCTCAGGCCAAAGGCCCATAGGAGGGCTCCCAGGCCAGGGCTCAGCTAGCTGGCCCAGGGCTGGAATGACTGATAGAGGCATCCCTTCGGGGCACCTTGGGATGCCTCCATCAGAGCCCGGGGGGTGGGAGGAGAATTTGGATCACTTCCTAGGACCTGCTCCCACCCTCCCCCCAGGACCTACACTATTTCTTAGCCCACCTGCCCACAACTCCTCCATCCAAGGGAATGACCAAGATGAGAAAGACAGACTCCAGCTAGAGTCCAGACCAGGTCTGTCTCTATCAGAAAAACTCTGTTTTTCTTTTGTTGTTTTTTTAGAGGAAACAGGGAGAATGAGTGGTAAGAGGGGAAAATCACTCTTCCCCGGTAAGCATCTCTTCAGAAAGTGGGGCCCAGGGCTCCTGGGGAGACATGCGTACCCTATTCGATAAGGACCCATTTCGAGGACCTCCACCTGGGGACATAAAGGAAGAATAGAAGCCCCGGCTTCCTTCTTTCCCTCAAACTTGCCAGGAGCCAGTGCCAAGTGGCACATGGGTTGGAATATGGCATTGCTAGAACTTAAAGGCTAAATAAAAGTGGAGCGGGGACAGGAAACAGGATGGGTGCAATCCCCAACGTTATGGGACAACCAGAAACAACCGCTGGGAGGCTGATGAATCCCACCAGCAGAGTCAGGCTCAGTTCCTCACACAGGCTCCCAGCCTCTGCCTCTCAATGGCCTTTGAAGCTGCAACCTGAGAAGCTCTCTTCCAAGCCAAGCCCCAAAGGGCTCTGGATAGAACCCTTTGAAGCAACTCTCCCAGGATCCTCCAGCCCCAGAGCAGCAGGGCTCGGTGGAGCCTTTCTGCTCCTCCAAACAAATCAACTGCTGGACAGACACTGCGACACCGGGCAGAAGGCCAGAACGAGAGTCTGCCCAGAATGGGCCGGGCTGTGTCCTTCTTCAGGCCTGGCCACCACTGTCTCTGGTCCAACTCAGAGTCATCCCGTGAAAGGCCTCCTGGGCCTGACCCAGGGGTCGACTTGCCACTGCACAGGCCGAAATCCCCTGGCCCCATCCTGGGCCTCCGGTGCCCGTGGGAAGCCAGGCCCTTCCTCCTCCTCGTGAGCAGCTGGGAGCCATCTCAGACTGGCTCGGACCCTGCCAGTTCCCAGCTACAAACAACAGTGCAGACTTGGAGTGGGACCGAGGCCAACTGCAGGGTAACCCTGGTTTCTCGGTGGGGCCCTTTTTCAAAACTTTCGGATCACTTCCTAGGACCCGCCCCCACCCTCCCCCAGTACCTACACTATTTCTCAGCCCACCCGCCCACAACTCCTCCATCTCTCAGCGACTCAGAATCCCCTCCACCCTCTCAGCCTGTCCCCTAAGTGCTCCACCACCACCTCGCCGATTCCGAGGGCCCCTGGCCGCCTTGCCCTCCACTTTGTCGCGTGCGTTCCACATGCAAGGGCCCCTGTACCTCTCCAGTCCAG
>NW_006300363.1:3218222-3220004 GCF_000327345.1 Myotis davidii | reverse complement strand
CACAGCCAGACATCACTCCGTCCCGTCCGGCGATGCAGCGATCCGGACTCCGGGCTCCGCGCCGAGTCCGCTCCGCGATCCGTGCTCCGGGACTTTCCGCTCTAAATTCCGGTTCTGGTGTTTGTTGATCCGGGTTCCGGGATTTCCTAACCCAAGTTCGCGAGTTCCTCACAGACTGGTTTGGGGCAGGGCCGGTCCTGATTCCGGTCCGGCCCGGAAAGTCCTAGATCCGGGATCTGCTACAGGCCGGCCTGCCTTCCCCGGCCTCCGGAGGTTTGGCCGCCGGAGTCCAGTTAACCCAGAGGCGGCAACTCACTCCCCGCTCCGTCCAACCCAGCCCTGCGCTAGGCCCCGCCCACACCCGGCAGCCCAATGCGGGGATGCCTCCTCAAATCCCGCCCCTCGCGAGACCCGCCCCCAACAGGCAGGCTCCTAACCGCCGGCTCCAGGGCCCTGCCCACATCCCTTGGGCCGGCCCTTCGCGGGAGGGGCGGGGGCGGAAGCTGCGCCAGGAAGCGCCGAGCAAGGTGCGGGTCATAGGTCGAAGGTCACCTAGGGCTTCAACAGTGGGTAGTTGCTGCTCTCTCCGCGGTGCACGCTTCTCGCCGAAAGACCTGGCCACCACACTCCCCGGAATAGTTTTGTCAAGTCTCTACATTTTCAGCATTAAAGATTCAACGTAGAGCTGCGCTCAGGGCCAGAACCGCCACGAGCTTAACTTTCTTTAAAAGTCCGCGTTGGCTCAGACCTGCCACGGGACCTGGGCTGCCTCAGATCCGATCCAGCTGTGTGAAGGGTGGACCTGGCCAAGCGCCGACTTCTTATCGCATTTTTGTGAATGTGGCTCCGCTTCAGTTTAAGGAAGACGAGTACTAACTCCACAGGAAATGTTTCTAGGCGAAGGAATTTTATTATGACAAAACTCCCTGCAGTTAAGTAAGGTCTTTCTCGAGGACTTATGCACCTAATTTTCAAAAATTAAATACCTTTTCAGAAACCACAGCCCTGTCTCAGAAGGTATTCAAAATAAAGTGCATCAGCTATGCCTGGGAGCCTACCCTCTTGGCTGGTGATACGGGTTTTTCTTCCCATGATAGAGACCAGTGCTGCTTAAACCGTAATGAATATAAGAAACATCTGGGATTCTTGTCAGAAATACAGATTATGACTCAGTAGGCTTGGGGTCTGGAGTAAGGCTCAAGTTTCTGCATTTCTAACAAGCTCTTAGATTGAACGTCACAGTCCCTCCCATGAACTGTAAGGTTCTGCAGGGCCTGGCTCCTGCTTACCTCCTCGGGCTCATTTTAAATCTCTGCCTTTGGCTCTCAGAGTCAGTCTAGAGCAGTGGTTCTCAACCTTCCTAGTGCTGTCACCCTTTAATACAGTTCTTCATGTTGTGGTGACCCCCAATTTCATTGTTACAAATTGAACATAATTAAAGCATAGTGATTAGTCACAAAAAATGTATGTGTTTTTCGATGGTCTTAGGTAACCCCTGTGAAAGGGTCCTTCCACCCCTAAAGAGGTCTCAACCCACAGGTTGAGACCCGCTGGTCAAGAGGTTCTTGTGACAGTTTCCCAAACTACTAAGCCCCTTCCCACCACAAAACCTCTCGACCCTCAGCTCTTCCTTAACTTTTCTCCTCTCTCCCTTTATTACTTCCACCAAGTGATGATCCCATTATATAATTACTTGTTGAAATATTGTTTTAAATCAATTTCAGAGAGGAAGGGAGAGGGAGAGAGAGAGAAACATCAATGATGAGAGGGAATAATTGGCTG
>NW_006300363.1:3199454-3199823 GCF_000327345.1 Myotis davidii | reverse complement strand
ACCCGCCCGCGCCACAGCCAGACATCACTCCGTCCCGTCCGGCGATGCAGCGATCCGGACTCCGGGCTCCGCGCCGAGTCCGCTCCGCGATCCGTGCTCCGGGACTTTCCGCTCTAAATTCCGGTTCTGGTGTTTGTTGATCCGGGTTCCGGGATTTCCTAACCCAAGTTCGCGAGTTCCTCACAGACTGGTTTGGGGCAGGGCCGGTCCTGATTCCGGTCCGGCCCGGAAAGTCCTAGATCCGGGATCTGCTACAGGCCGGCCTGCCTTCCCCGGCCTCCGGAGGTTTGGCCGCCGGAGTCCAGTTAACCCAGAGGCGGCAACTCACTCCCCGCTCCGTCCAACCCAGCCCTGCGCTAGCCCCGCCCA
>NW_006300363.1:3186842-3198819 GCF_000327345.1 Myotis davidii | reverse complement strand
CATCCTTCCTAATGCAGCGACCCTTTAATATAGTTCCTCATGTTGTGGTGACCCCTAATTTCATTGTTACAAATTGAACATAATTAAAGCATAGTGATTAGTCACAAAAAATATATGTGTTTTTCGATGGTCTTAGGTAACCCCTGTGAAAGGGTCCTTCCACCCCTAAAGAGGTCTCAACCCACAGGTTGAGACCCGCTGGTCAAGAGGTTCTTGTGACAGTTTCCCAAACTACTAAGCCCCTTCCCACCACAAAACCTCTCGACCCTCAGCTCTTCCTTAACTTTTCTCCTCTCTCCCTTTATTACTTCCACCAAGTGATGATCCCATTATATAATTACTTGTTGAAATATTGTTTTAAATCAATTTCAGAGAGGAAGGGAGAGGGAGAGAGAGAGAAACATCAATGATGAGAGGGAATCATCGGCTGCCTCCTGCACGCCCCCTACTGGGGATCAAGCCTGGTAACACAGGCATGTGCCTTTCACAGGAATCGAACCTGGGACCTTTCAGTCCATGGGCTGACACTCTATCCACTGAGCAAAACAGGCTAGGGTAGGAACTGTCTCTTTATTTTTATTTTTTTTAAGTGAGGCTTTTTATTGTTGTTTTTCTTCCTTTTTTTGTTTTTTAAATTAAGGGTCCCTTACTGGTCCTGCTTCCAGTGCCGAGACCAGGTGGAAAAGGGGAGGGGAACCAGGCAGCATAGGGAGGGGTTATTTTAACAACATTCCATTTATACACAGAACTAAACAGACAAGCACAGAGTCACTATTGCAGTTAGAAGTTGGCAGCATGGGAAAGCAGGGGGAACAGGTTGCAAGTAGGGGTGTCGTTAAAAATAATACAGGCCCTCTCCAAAACTGGGGTGCCTGGGGTAGGGAGGACTTGGTCTGCTTCAACCCAAGAGGAATCAGAAGATCAAAAGCTGTTTGGGAAGGCCAGAACCGTCAGGGGTGGAGGGAGAAGGAAGGTCCAGGAGGTGGGGGACTGGCAGAAGGGGGGCAGTCTGCAACCCCCTACAGGCAGGTCTGGGGCTGCCAGATGCTCCAGGTAGGGGGCTGGAGGGGGCTCACAAAGGCTTGCCCTCCAGGGAGATGACAACACTGTCCCCCAGCTTCTCTGCCAGAGTGCAACGGTCCTTGACCGCCTCATAGCAATTTACTTGTAATTCATGCTTGATTCCCGTAAGCTGCTTCTTGATGGCATCTTTGAAGCTGGCATAGATCATTTTGCTCTTAAGAGGCACAGACTCAGAAGCCCAGAAGATAAACACCATCTCCTCCTTCTTGCTCTCCTTAGTCTCATAGGTTGCATCATACAGGGCATAGTGGCATAGCCCAGCAGCATCTTGATGAAGGTGGCATAGGGGTCGTCTACTGTCTGGTCCACATCACCTACCAGGATCTCCTTGCCCTCTTCCAGAATGATGTTCTTCTTGTTTTCACTCAGGTAGAAGAGCACCGCCTGCTTGCACTTCTTCGCCTCCTCTGGTGTCGAGGGCTTACGTACCTCCATGTCATTGAACACTCTGATGACTCCATCAGAGACAGGCACACCAGAGGCCATGTTTCCGGAAGCTAAAGGAGATAGCAAGAAGAGTCTGGAAAGATGAGCACCGCTGCAGCTGCTGCTGGGATCCGACTCTCTTTATTTTTATTGAAGTGAGATTTACAATACCTAAAGTGAACCCTTTTAAAGTAAATGATACAATGGCATTTAGTACATTCAGTGTTGTGCAACCACCACCTATATCTAGTTTCAAACCATTTTCATCACCCCAAAAGAAAATTCCATACCCATTAAACAGTTGCTTATAAAGCCATATACTTACATTTTGGTAAAATGTAGAGATATTAGCATCTAATAAAACAAGAGGTCGCCAGGCCATTCCTGTACACAGCACGCCCATCAGGTGCTGTTACTGTTGTCCAACAGCGAGGCAGGTCTGAACCTCGTGGAGATAGCAGGGCTCTGTGACTTAGGCAGGTCCTGGTGCCTTTAAATCTCAGGCTCCACAAGTGTGAAATGGGGTGAGTGTGCCCACCTCACAGGATCACAGGCATGAATGAGTACTCAGTGTCTGGCACAAAATTGGATGCTCAATGAAGATTGTGTCTTCTTTCTTTATAAGCAGTCAGGCAGCTTCTTGCTATGTGTATGGAAGGAGAAGGATTGGCTTTGCCAAAGTTGGTCCTGTCCAGGTTCATCCACAGCTGCTGTCCTTGATACTGTTGCAGCTGTCTAGCTGGCAGCCACCACTTATCTACTTGGAGCCTCTGCTGCCCCTGGAATTTTCCCACGCTCCCTAGAAAGACCCTGGCTTCTCATCGACACAACCTGCTGACTGCTAATCAACACAACTTGTATCCACTGTTCCCAGATTGAGTCCTTCCTACATAAAGGGCTTGCAATCTTTCTAAGCTACTCATCTATATATATAAAAGGCTAATATGCTAAGTGTCTGACGATCTGACTGGTCGCTATGATGCACAATGACCACCAGGGGGCAGATGCAAAACACAGGAGCTGCTGAGCTGCAGTGACTTGGCAGTGGCGGTTCTTAGGTGATGCACCCAGAAACCAGAGAGGAAGGAACCCGATTCCTCATGGGGCTGCGCAATTTCACCTTCGGCTGTTGTTGTTGCTGGAACACTGTTGACCCCAAATTTGGTTTACTGCACATTTGCGTTTGTGTTCCACACCCTGTATGACAGTAACTTTGTCCCGGAGTGCCCTCTCACACTCTGGGACCCCTCAGGGGATGTTGGAGAGTTGGTTTCAGCCCGATCCCTCAGGCCAGGTTGAGGGACCCCACCTGCCAGAGGGACTGGACTCACTCCACAGATGCTGGGGAGGGACCACAGGAGGTCGGCTCCAGGGCATGCCCAGCCCATTTCACCCAGTCCCGCCCCACCGACCACCTTCTAATTAACTTCTTTTCAATGTGCACAAATCCGTGCACCGGGTCACTAGTCTTTAATAAAAATGATAATAGTAGCTGCCATATATCAACCCTACCTGTGCCTGGGCTTACACCCTCTATCTCTCTGCCTCCTCTCTGCAGGGTGAGGCTCAGAGAGGTGGAGAAACTCAGTCAAAGTCATAGGGTCAGTAAGTGGCAGCCTAACTGGCTCCCAAGTTTCTCTACTGTACTACACTTCCTGAGCTGTCTCCATTCCATCTTCTACCTCAAAAGGTGGAGGTTCCACAGTTGGTTCTAACGTTTGAATGTGGCATCCAAATTTGATAAACATTGTTATAAAACAGCGATGGACCTTTCACACGCCTGGAAAGAATTTTTAAATGCCAAGGTTGTGCCTGCTCAGGGCACATACAAGAATCAACCAATGAATGCAAAAATAAGTGGAACAACAAATAGCCCTCTCTCCTCCCTCTCACTCTAAAAATCAATCAATAAAAAATTTAAATATATGGTAGTACAGGGAAGTCTCTTGGTGTTGAGGGACCAACAAGGTGGAATCAGAAACTAAAGAGACCTCATCCCAAATCCCAGCTCCACTACTGTATAAAATGGAGATATTGCCCCCGCCCCCGCTCCCCCACACACTTCCTGGGGATGGGCCGCTGCTGGCCTCTAGTGGCCACTGGATAAATTGCACAGTGAGTTGGCCTGAGAATAGAGATGTGTGAGAAGCTTTTCTCCATTTCTGAATCTATCTGATGGTGGAGTTCTCAAGCTTGACAGATCCATAACTCCCTCTTCCATAAACTGTTATCAACACTCTTATTTCATAAGCTTGGTATGTTAATGTCATTTTCATGGTTTTAGAAACCTGTTACTCCAGATTTTAATTTGCCTTTGACCCAATACTCAGGAGGGAAGTGTGTGTGTGTGTGTGTGTGTGTGTGTGTGTGTTTTGTTTTGTTTTGTTTTAGTTGTTGCCAGAATATGGAGCCTATATAATTCCTCCTTTGGAAGGGGAAGTTTATTATTTGTAGTCTATTTTATAAATGATTTGTAAAAGTATTTGAAAAGGGACATGTTCTGTGGGGTAAAGTTTAAACCTGATGATAAAGCCAAACACTCACAGTCTTATATGGTTTCCTTTCCTGGGACATAGGCTACCGTCAGATCTGCACCCACACCTTTTTCAGTGCTGGTGTCTTTGGCCCAGTTTAAGTCTGTAATCTTCGTCGTCCATATCCATCCTCTTTGTCTCATTGATTCCCCCATGTCTTTCTGCTCTGCATGTGGAGAATTTCTCAAATGTGCGAGTTCACCCTTGTTTGAGTTTTCCGCAGTGTGGAATCCGCTCCTCTGCCATCAACGCAGATTTCATCTCTGTCACTGATTTTGCTTCTGTGTGTTCTGCATTTCAGCAGGCTGTATCATTTGAGGTTTTTCTTGTATCTTACTGAAAACATAGAACAGACATTTCCTCACATTTTCCATAGCAATTGATTTCTACTGTCTTTTCTACTATCACCTTTAGAACTGGCAAGAGGAGCTCCTACCTGGGCCCTGTACTTTCCTGTCCCCCTCATACAAAATAATTAAATGTATCAAGGACCACAGACATCTCTGTCACTCAGGATCTGGCCCACAGCCTGGCACAACATGACCTAACCAAACACCCACTCTCTTGACTGGGAGGTGCTGCTTCACATCTTACCTAAGTCTATGGGGGCAAAACTGCAACTGCCTCTGCAGGTTTAATGAAAGCTCAATGGGGCCCACCCTAGGTACTATTTGAAAGAGCAAAGAGGCTTTGAGTAGAAAAGTACTGAAGAGAAAAGACAAATTAATAAACTTGTCAGAGCTTTCCTCTCAGATAGCAATAGAAGTGAGTGCAATGAAATAGCATTTTCTAGTAATGCCGAGTGTACAATTTCTTCTTTTTCTTGTGTTCCTGTTCGTGGTTCTGGAGGTACCTGTGAATTAGTACAGTATTTGCCTCAGTCGTAAATGGAAGCTGAGGACATTTTTGCCATTACATAAATCACATTACACATCACTCTTAAATTTGTCTATATGTCTGCACTTTAGACATAACATGATACTAATTATTTACACTGGTAACTAGATGGACATTGAATGCTAGAATTCTAAATTTTAATATTTTTGCATAAAAAGTTACTTAAGTTTTAAGTTAAAGTTTTAATTAAATTTGTAATTTAAAATTTAAAGTTACTTAAAATTTAATTAAGCTTTCAAAGACACAGTCAATTTGCATGGTTAAGACCAGAGTATTTCCAAGAGAGTGATGATGTCACAGAACTGGGGTTCCAGGAGGCAAGGGGTGGGGGATGGGGGTTGCCCAGCATTCCCACCTTCTTTAGAACAGGCAGAGCTATGAGCTGGGCGGGGCTAGAGTATAGTTCATGAGGAAGAGGAGACTCCTACCCAAACAGCTTTGTTCTACAGATTCTCACAGAAATTCCTGGGCCAGTTGGGACTGGAGTCAGAGAGGGTTAGGAGAGAGGTAAGCTTCAGCAGGGGAGGTAAGAATGCACCTGCCAGAACCACTGTCTTCCCCAAGGGGACCTCAAGAGTGGACGTCATTGCTTTCCAAGGCTCAGTGACCCGCGTCTCTGAAGGAACCTGCTCAGTCAGGGCAGGGTAGGGTTGCATGAGACTTACTTACACTAAAAAACTATTCGTAGTTTGTCTGAAATTCTTGTGTAACTGGACATCCTGTGATTTTATTTGCTAAGTCTGGCAACTCTAGGGTGGGAGAGAGAAACAAAAGAATGGTTGCAAGCTCAGGATGGCATGGAGTGAGTCTTAGAAGACAGAACAAAAGATCTGGGAGGAGACAAGGCCATCAGGGTAGCCACCTTGTTCAAGCAGAAACTGCTTCATGTCTGACTCAGGGAGCTGGTGGATAGAGAAACCAACGCCCTTGCTCTCAGGAACATATACCTAGTTTAAGGGGAAAGATACACACATACACACACGCACATACACACACGCACACGCACAAACACCACTAGTGTCAAAAATAGCCGTGTCACATATAGAAATTTTTGTTTTCATGGCATTGGCTGTTTTGAAGACTATAAGCCAGTTATTTTCTAGAAGTTCCCTCTGTTTGGCTTGTCTGATGTTTCCTTGGGATTAGATATAGGTTATGCATCCCTCATCAGAATAGTACATAATAATTAAGAAGAGACGAAGCAGCCAGGAGGGGAGCAGTGAGTGAGCGAGGATGTTTGGCTTCTCTTTCCAGATTTCTCAGACTTTCAGAGAGAAAGCCCGCAGGAAGTCTGTGAGACCCTAAGAACCGCAGGCCCTCAGCTAACCTTCTCCCCTCCGAGGATGACAAGGGCATTATTCATCTCCTTGTTCAGCTGCCTTGTTGCCATAACCCAGGCCAGCCTCATCAACCGCTGTGACTTAGCCAAGCTGCTGCACCAGGAAGATTTGGATGGGTTTGAGGGCTACTCCGTGAGTGACTGTGAGTGCCATTTCCTCAGCCCCACCCCCATTTCTCCTGTCCTGGTCATCTCCTACTTGGCCATCGTTCTTTCTCTCTCTCGTCTTTAAAAGCCAAGTTCAAAAAGCAGCCCCCTCCAAGACACCTTTCCCAACATTCCATATTAATTCAACAATTATTTATCGACTATTTGTTACATACCAGGAACTATTTTAGGTGCTAGGGATATAAACAAAGCCAATTCTCTCATAGTGTTCACATTCTGGGGAAGAGACAAGCAATTAACAAACACAAAAATATATAAAGTACTTCCTGGTGTTGACAAGTGCTATGCAGAAGAATAAAGCAGGGGGCAGTTGATAGGTAACACTGTACTGGAAAGGGAAGTTAAGGAAGGCCTTTCTGAGGAGGTGACATTGAACAGTGCTGCATAAAGTAAAGGGCATGGTCACCCAAATGTCTAGGTGAGCATTCCAGTCAGAGGGAACAGTCAATGCAAAGGCTTCACACTATTGCATGCTAGGGATATCTCCATTTTGCCCAGAATTTGTGCACACCAGTCCTACAACACTTTCATCTTTTAATTTATTTTGTGGTATTTGTAGGTCCATATCTTCATTCTTGTACTATAGGCCATTTGAAGGCGGCATCTGTCTTTGGCCCAACTAAATGTCCCTCACTGGATTTTGCACAGTTTCTGGCACACAGTAGGTGATTATTAAGTGCCGGAAGCATGGATGGAAAGATGAATTGTTAAACTGATGGGTGGGCTGATGGACCAAAGGATGGAAGGAGAAGCTGGGAGGTGTTTCTAGCCCACGAGCCCCATCTAGCCTCTTAGCCCTTGTTTCTTTCTTTCGAGTCCCCATTTCCCTTTCTCCTTCATCTCCCTTCTCCCTCAGCTTGGCCTCCTCTAGCACGCTCTTCTCTTTTTTCCTAAGGGCTGTGCCTAGCGTTTGTGGAAAGCCATTTCAATATGTCAAAGGTAAATGAATATGCAGATGGCAGCTCTGACTATGGCATCTTCCAGATCAACAGCCACTACTGGTGCAACGATTACCAGAGTCACTCGGAAAACACCTGCCACGTGGCATGTCAAGGTCTGGCCAGGCCCCGGCGGGGGGGCAGGGTGGGGGGAGAGATGACCAAGTTCTACTCACAGCACTTCTCTCTCCACTTGCAGTCTGAAAGTGCTCCCAGAGGGATGGCTCAAGGAATCAGGGGCTTCCTTTACTGAGCAGGTTTGACTAGTGCCATAATGCTCATCAGTTAGGAGAGTCTTCTGTGTCCTCGAGCAGGGTCCGGAAGGGCTCTGCACAGCCTGCAGCAGTAGAGCAGCAGCCAACACCTATTGAGAGCATGTTATGTACTAAGCACTTTACATGCATAGCTGATTTCATCCAACTTTCCATGCTGTGAAAACCAGTATTCCCACTTTACAGAAGAGCAAACTGAGGCTTATCGAATTAGTGGTGGCCAGACTGGTGATCCTGGGGGCTAACCAACAAGTGTCCCTCTAAACCCATGGTCAGCAAACTGTGGCTCACGAGCCACATGCGACTTTTTGGCCCCTTGAGTGTGGCTCTTCCACAAAATACCACGTGCGGGCGCACGTCAGTGCGATTGAAACTTTGTGGCCCGTGCGCAGAAGTCGGTTTTCAGCCCGGGCGAGTCTATTTTGAAGAAGTACTGTTGATATTTGGCTCTCTTGACTAATGAGTTTGCCGACCACTGCTCTAAACCAATAAGTGTCTTTAGCTAATGATCTGACCAAAAGCCAAGGGCAAACTCTCCATTTCAGAGCTGGTCCAGTAGACTCCACAGGTGCATAACTCTGCCCCTCACCTCCTCTTTTGTATTCTGATTAAGGTCCCTGGACATTTACCTAGAGAGTTCCCTCATTCGTCAGGACTTCACTGTGCTTAGAAACTCCCAAAGTTTGGGTGAACCACCATCTACTCTGGCTAAAAATTATAATAGTAAACAGATCCAAATCTCAGTCTTCCTGTCCCGACCTTTGGCCACCCCAACCTCCAGCAGGCATTGTAGGGATGTCTACACGGGCCTCTAGGAGGGAGGCCTTGCCTACTCTGGAAGTACTCAGCACCCAGGAAACACCCGCCTGGGCGGGAGAGCAAGAGTCTGCCTCGGTCTCTGGGACTGTCCTCTGCTCTCACAGGTATTCTCTTTCTCCTTTTCAGAACTGCTGAGCCCCAATCTTCTCGCAACCATCCACTGTGCAAAAAAGATTGTGTCCAGAGCAGGGGGGATGAAGAACTGGTGAGGAGGACACTGTAGGACTAAGTTAGTGGGCAGAGCCCCAACAAAGGTGTGGTGACAGGGAAAGGGGCAGTAGGCAAGGACCAGACCTTTTCTACAGTCTAGACCAGTGTGGGACAGTAGCAGGGCTTGGAACTCTGACTTGAAGACCTGGAATCTAGTTCTTTCTCTGATATTAAAGAAAAGTCTTTTGGCTGCAGTAACAAAACAACCTGAGCTAGCTGAGGGAGAGTTGAGCTGAGAAGACTCGGTGACTTGCCGAGCCCGCAGAAGGTGGGCAGCTGGGCCTCAGGAACACGGTGGAAGTTGGGCTGGAAATTGGCAGGTTTCTGCTTCTCTTGGTGCATTTGCTTCACTACTCCCTCTGCAGACCAGCTTTCTCTGCTACGTTTAGGGTCTAACATCCTAAGCAACCACTGGGACTGGCTAAGCCCAGGCCCATTCTGGGAAAGAGAATCGATTGGCTCAGCTTCGACCCCATGTGCCGACTTGGTTCAATCAGCCGTAGACACGGGAACAATTAAAATAATGCAATCATGGCTGCCACAGGGGTTCTCTCTTCATCACTGGCAGCAACATTTTCTATAAAAATGTGCTGCTCATCATCTGGCTGTCAGCCCCAAAGTTGTCAGCTTACCAACACTGGACGTTGGGATGGTCACATAACTTTCCTGTGCTTTAAACTGGATACATAAATAATGTACAAGCCTGCCTCTGCAGGCAGCTGTGAGGATGGAAGGAGTTAAGTGCCTTGCATACTCTAAAAATGCCTTGCAAAACAAGGGGCATGATGACTGTTAGGGCTGAGCCTTTCTGGAGGGAGAGTCGTACCTGGGATATTTATATATTAGTAACTCTCAGCCCGTAAAACAGTGTTCTCCCCCTTCAGAAAGAGAGGATTTTAAAATGTCAAAGCACACTGACTGGGGGTAAAGTACAAATACCATGGACAAAGGAAACTTACAGGAAGAATCAGAGGGGCGGCAGAAAGATAGATGAGAGAGCTAGGCACGAAGTTGCTCTGCGTGGAAGACTCACTAAGAGCTGGGTCACGTGTGTGGGAAGCAAGAACCCGTCTTTTTCTCTCCACAGGGCAGAATGGTCAATACACTGTGCCGGCCGGCCACTCTCCTACTGGGTAACAGGATGCCACATGGGATGAGGCAGGGTGCCGGCTTGCTGTGGAGTCATTCTAAAACTCCTCTCCTCCCATGGGGACTCTGCCTCTTGCCTCCACTTCCTGTTATTTTCTTCCCTTCCCATTTACAAATAAAACTAACCAGAGCCCCAGGAATAAATGGTTTTCTCGGGCTTACTCCTTGTTCCCATCCAGGCCCAGGACCCTGGCTGCTGATTGTCATTTGTAAACCAAGAGGACCACATTGAAGATGTTTCTGTATTTTGGGAATTATTAAACCATTCTTTGTGCAAAGAATGTGTTAAGTATTCATGATTAATTCCACATATCTGAGAGCACCTAATGTAGTTGGAGTATGTTAGGTACTAGAAGAAGGAAGATGAAACCTAACCATTGTTCCTGAGGTGTTCATCATCTCGGTGGAGAAGCAGAGACACACAGGAATAATGGATGCATAAGTGAACGGATACATACATTCTAGCCCCTTCTCCCAAAGCACCCCCACATCAATGGCACCTAGCACCATTTCTCCACTCCACCACCGCTTTCTTCACCTTAGTACACCTGACTCTTAGCCTCACCCATTACCGACTTCTAAGCCTTTTCTTACTTCAAAAATAGTTGGCTGTGGAGAAAATACTGGGGTCCTGATACTGTTTCAAACCAGTAATTATAGATTTCATTCTCCATTTCGTTATCCATCGTATCCTCCATTCTCTCCTACTGATAGAGGATGACAGGGGTGGGATGATGAACCAAGCTTGTTGGTCGGACAGATCCAAATTCTCATCGCCACCTTTGGGACAAGGGGTGGGAAACAGATAAATACATAGCTATATTCAGCGGTATTCTAGCGAAAGTTTAACAACCAGTACTCAAAAAGAAAACTCCTCTCCTCCCTAATTTGTAACCTTTGACGATGTTAGTGATGTACTTCCCCACCATGAATGTCTTCAAGCCACCAACCTGCTATCACTAAATGCCAAGCTGGGAAGAGATGGGTTAATAGACGCTAGTGGAGGGCACCACGGGATGGTTCCCTCAACGCCGGGGAGTGATACATGCTCTAAAGAAAAAGAAAGCCCAGTACTCTGAGAGTAGCCGGGAAACACCTTTCTGAGGCTGTAGAAGGCAGACAGACTACCATCCATTGCACACCTGAAGGTGGAAGCTGCACGCTCCTCCTCCTCCGAGCACCAAACGGATTTACGACTTACATAGATGAACCAACCTGAGCAGCCAACTGAAGCCTACCTGAACACAAGTGTTATAACCAACGGTTTACAGAAGAAGCCGCATAGAAACTGAATAATACTGAATGTAAACTGTAATTGAAAAAAATTATTTTTAAATGGTCCTCTCTATATAAACTAAAAGTCATTCCCTTTGACAGATGAGAAACTAGAGACCCAACCTGGGAAGACATTTGACATGGAAACTCAGGAGAGGGGAACAGGGTGGAGAGACGAAACAGGTGGATTTACTCTCTCTCCCCCACTCCCATGGCTCCCTCGCGGTTGGGGGAAGTGAGAACACAGGCCCGTTTGGCAGGAAATGAGGAAAGTCTAGTCCGCTCAAGCCTGTGACTTGCATGTGAAGGCGGCACACAAAAGTGACTGGTCGGATGCTGGCTGAGTCTTGCCAAATCCATCTCTCAGCACATCCAGAAACGGGCCGAGAGGGCCGGCCAGGACCTTGAGCCTGTGAGGACCGAGGTCCAACGCGGAACGAGCTCCGCGGCCCAAGGCGGGAAGGCAGATGCGCGCGCAGTCTCCTCCGGCGCCAAACAGCTCGCGTCTCCAGGCCGTACCACGAGAGGAAAAGGCGCAGGGGAAGACCATCCCTGGTTTTACCGATGGAGCCATTATTTTATGCAACAAAATTAGATCCTTTCCTTTTGTTTTAATTTTTATGTAGTTGCGATGAACTTGAGCCAAATAGGCTTTCTCTGACGAGCAGGATCCTGACTTGCCTACCTGGATCTTCCCCGCGCACCCCTCCTCTCGTTTTAGCTTCCTGCTCGCCTCACCTTTTTCAGCCAACCCTGGCGAAGCTTCTGCGTTACGTCACGAGTTTCTAGGCAGATCAGGAGCGCCCTCGCGCGCCCCCGCCTGGTGGCGCCTCCTCGAGCGACCAAACGGTCTCGGCGCGTGGCGGG
>NW_006300363.1:3172588-3186716 GCF_000327345.1 Myotis davidii | reverse complement strand
CCCTCAGTGAGGATCTAGGCTGGGTTCTGTTTGCTCGGGTTTATGCCGGTGTCTCTTCGCGGAACCTATAGAGATCTGGCCTCAGGGCCAGCTTCGCCTCCTCACACGTTCGTGGGCTGGAAACCTTAAGGAACACTTGTCTTTTTCCCCCCACATATACATTTTTTAATGTTTTAAATGCCATTCCCTTTAAAAGCCTTTACGGTCTGCGGGGCTACAAGCGTGAGAGCCACTCTAGAGAGGAAACTCCTTCGGAGCAAGAGCTGGCCTTCTGCTCTGTGCAGCCAAATGGTGGGCGCGGGTCCTCCCACAAGTATTTGTAAATATCCTCACCGGTGGGTTGGCTGGTTCGTTTGTTCCTGGTTGTTTAACTCCTATGACCATTCTGGATGCGTGGGATCCATCAGTGACACGCACACGCACACGCACTCACACACACATGCCCTGCTCTCACAGGCCTGCGGTCCGGGGAGAGGGGTGGACATACTGAGAGGCCTCAGAGGTAAAGGGGAGGGTGCAGGGCGCTCTTAGATGACCCTCCATTCAGAGTTGTTTGTGATGCTGTGGCCCCATCCAAGCACAGATAATACGGACTCACAGAATATCTAGAAGCGGCAAAGTCCTCAGACCGTTGCCTGGGTTTGAATCCTGCCTGAACCTCTTAATTAGTTGTGTGATTTGGAATAAGTTATTTTACTCCTCTTAGCCCCCGTCTCACCTGTAAAAGTGGGGGTGATTCAAGCAAAGCACTCAGTCCGGTGTCGGGAGCACCGTATACATTTTCCCAGTGTTAGAAATCACTAGACAGGATGTGACTGAGAACGTGCCTGTAGGTCAGCAGTGAACGCCCAGTTCGGAGTAGGTGTTATGAAGAGAACACATTGTGACAAGGAATTAGAAAGTTCATCAGGCTTCTAATAGTGCCCACAATAAAAAAATAATAAAAACGTTAATTGGCGTGCTGCAGTGTATGAGTTAATGTGACTGACATGAAAAGAATCATACCGCTAAATAATGTTATGCATTATGCGTGCCCTTGAAACAGTGGGAAGGCCGTTTTCTTGTGCCCTTCAATATGAACAATGGATATTTTCTAAATCGTACGTGAGATGTAAAAAATACTTAAAACACTGCTATTTTGATTGATCTGTAACATACACTTCTAAGTAAAACCAATATGCAAGCACAAAACCCATTTCCAATGAAAACCATACTCCCTAAATGTCTTCTATCTAGACTTTTTAATATCCATGAGCTGTAGGACTCATGCTTTACATAAAGTGAGGCACAGATAATGTGAATAAGTGAGGGGTTGTGAAGTTGGACAGGGTCTGTCAAGAAACCTTTCTCTGGAGAAAAAAGCTTGAATGAGGTGTTGAAGGAAAACACTTATGGTTTGGTGGAGAAAAGAGAAGTGGAGCCGGGACCGGTTTGGCTCAGTGGATAGAGCGTCGGCCTGCGGACTGAGGGGTCCCGGGTTCGATTCCGGTCAGGGGCACGTACCTTGGTTGCGGGCACATCCCCGGTGGGGGGTGTGCAGGAGGCGGCTGATCGATGTTTCTCTCTCATCGATGTTTCTGACTATCTCTCTCCTTTCCTCTCTGTAAAAAAAATCAATAAAATATATTTTTTAAAAAAAGAGAGAAGTGGACACTCTACATTTAACTCAGCCCAAGAAGTAATCCATTGGTGAACATGGAAGCAGATCAGGAAAGACGGATTATCTTGAGGGGTGTTTCATAGTGATCATGAAGAAAGAGGCCTGATGAAACATGTCTCCCTTACATCAGAGGCTGGGACTCCAGTGACCATTTTCTAGATCCAGGGTCACTGTCTGCAGGACAGTGCTAGATAAACACCATCAGATTTTATTCCTCTAAACCTTGTTTTTCATGTTTCATGCTAACAGCCTTCTTCTGTTGACTCAAATAGAAGCAAACATGTAAACAGACAAGTGCGATACACGCTTATACAAGACTTCCACTTAATCTAATATTCCCTATTATTTTTCTGCATCTTTTTGCATAAACCAACCCAAAATACAAGCAAGATGTTCTTTTCATATCACCCACACCACTGACACTCTTGCTGCAGTTTCTCCAAACTATGTAAGGTTTCAGGAAAGGAGCTGGCTTTAAAAAATACCAAAGAAATAATTTTCTGTATCTTTTTTTTTTTTTTGGTCACTTTCTCCAGCATTGTTCTTTTCGTTCTCTCCAGCTGTCGGCCTTTCCCATAAGGATGGAAATGCTACTCTTTGGTGTCTGGGCCCTGCTGGCTTTGATCTCTTTCCCAGGTGAGGCTATTTGGAAAAGTTTCTTTAGCTAGTATGTGTCAGGACACAGGTGGATGGTCAATGAGGAAAAGGACAGGAAGTCCTGAACAGGGAAACACTCTAGTATTATTGCCCCCTGGACTCTTGGGAGAAATATCAATTCCTTGCATTACTAGGACACAGAATCTAGGTGTCTCTGACTGTATTGGGATAACTGTCCTACTTTTCTGCTCTTAAAAAAAATAGTTTTACTTCCTTGTTGCCACCCTTTGTGTCATGAAGAGCCACAATAGGACTTTGATAGGATAGTGTCCATAGCTCAGTTATTAGGAGTGAGTTCTCTGAATGGTTAGAAAGGAACTGAGCCTTAGTGGGTAACATTGCCACGGGAGTGCCTATTCCCAGAGGGGACTGGTATTTGGGAGATGAAGTAGGTAAAGGGGACTGCAGGGAAGCTTTCATCAGGCATCTAAAATTTACCTGAGCGAGACCTTTCTCATTGCGCCTGAGATTTCCCTAACAGACTTAAGCATTCAAAAACATCTGTTGCTTTAGCACCAGAGCAAAATGGAACAGTCTCACTTGGAGAAGAGGAAAATGAGTGACCCTGGGAGTCACATTTAGAAACTCGTGGTCCTCCTAACTTCGTGTGCATTAGGATCGCCAGGAGCGCTTGTTTTGTTCACCTGCACATTTCCAGGTGCCACCTTCACGAGTTTTTAACCATTCAGTCTGAGGTGGAGCTAGAATTTGTAGTTTTACAAGCATTCCAGGTGATTCTGGTGACGGTCATTGTTAGGCCATATGGTTTGAGAGAAACACTGCTTTGAGATAAAACAAAGCTCTTTTTTAGGGGACTAATAACCCCAGCAGCCAGTTGGGTCCTCAGCAGCCAATCCTGAGAGCTTCAAAGATTTCCGGAAATTTAGGAAGAGAGTGGCTTCCTGAGCATAATTTTTTAGCAACTCCACAGTTTCCACAGTGACACTAATGGGGAAATCAGAGCCCAAGAAAGATGATGAGTGGAGGGAATGATGGTGGAATCAGGGTCCTTACTTGTTCATTAAGGGTCTTTTTGTCTAGTCCCCGTACTTTTTCATTCAGGGTAGGTTTCCTATTCTCTGTAACTAGATAACTAGTTTGTGAGGGTCTTATGGTCTTCACCAAAGTCCTTGGCATATATGATTGATCATTTCAGGGGCCACCGAAGGGCTATTTGAGGTCTCTGTTTGGCCAGACCAGGCGCTGGTAAAGTTTGGAGAATCCCTAGTGGTCAACTGCAGCACTAACTGTCCAGACCCAGGACCCAGCGGAATCGAGACCTTCTTCAAGAAAAGCCAGGTGGGCAGAGGGCCTCAGTGGAAGGAGTTTCTCCTGGAAGACGTGACCAGGAATTCCATTCTGCAGTGCTTCTTCTCTTGCGCAGGGATCCAGAAGGACAGAAGCCTGGGCATCACTGTGTATCGTGAGTGGGGCTGAGGGCTGGGCTAGAAGAGAATGGGGGAACGTGCCTGCCTTCTTTAGGGAAACATTGGACAGAGATTTCTTTCAGAGGAGAGAGTTAGGGCTCTTAATAACCATCATATTGTAGGAATTATAGAGCCAATTACTTCTACTTACCTTTGGTGTAGGCTTTTAAATTAGGAGCATACCATAGAGTGCGTGCAGACATCTGTGTTGGAGAATACATTCAAATACAAGGGAATATGCTAATAATGCTCACTTACAAATAATCAAAAAAGTATAAAATGAGTGCTGAATTATTTGCCACAAATCCTTAGAGTAAATAGGGATTGGGGATGGAGTGTCTTTGTGGGCTGGGTTGGAGAAGTGTTCATGGGAGAGGAGACTCTTGAGCTTCACTCCTGCAGACTAGTTAGGATTGGAAGAGATGGAGGTGGCGAGAAGGGTCTTTCAGGTGGGCAGATAGTATTGGCAAAGATATGGCTTTAAGAATAAGTGTGCTCACTGTGGGGGTAAGAGCATGGTTAACTTGGGTGCAGTTTTTGTGTGATGCTAAGGAGCTCCTCAGAAGCTGCTCACACCTCTGAAGCACTCTGGTAAGACATAAAAGCTCTCCGAATGGCAGCAACCATCAAAGCAAGGTACCCCTCTGCATCCCAGTTCTTGGTTATGGCTGTAGCCACCTTTCATGGGCAGAAGAAGAGCCAAAGGCTAACTTGTCCCGTCTGACACTGTTGATCAGATGGTTTAATGGTGGCAGTCACCTTCTAGCACAGGCTGCCTGTCCTATACCACTTCTTTCTGGAGAGGTGAGTAGCCTTCTCTCATCAAACCTGCATTTTTGTCTTAAAAGAGCCACCGGAGCAGGTGATCCTGGAGTTGCTGCCTGCGTGGGTGGCCTTGGACGAAGTCTTTACAGTGAAGTGCCATGTGCCCAGGGTAGCACCCCTGGAGAACCTCACCCTGACCCTTCTCCAGGGTAACCAAGAACTACATAGAAAGACCTTTATGAGTTTGGCTGTGGCCTCCCAGAGAGCTGAGGTCACCATCATTGCCAAAGCACAAAGGGAGGACCACAGGTGCAATTTCTCCTGCCATGCAGAACTGGACCTGAGGTCACATGGTGGTGGGCTCTTTCACTCCAGCTCAGCCAGCAAGCTGCTCCAGATTTTTGGTGAGTTGGAGCTCAGGTGTGGAGGGAATCCTGAGGCTCATTGTCCTCATCTTACCTTGGCCTTGAGGACTAAGTTCCCACAGGGTTTAGGATGAGGGTGTGAGGGTAGCTGAGCTTCACCTCATCTTGGGCTTTAAACTCCCCCTGGGGGACAGAGAGCTTGTTGCCCTCCTCCCTTCCTACATCGTGGGGTCCTATGTGACATGATTTACCATGGGTTTCCTCCTTTCTTTCCTTTTCCTCATTTCTTGGCAGAATTTTCTCAGCGTCCCCAAATCTGGGTCTCCCCACTTATGGAGGTTGAGACAGCAGAGACTGTGAGCTGTGGGATGGCGAGAGTGTTCCCAGCCAAAGAGTTAATGTTCCAGATCTTCTTGGGGGACCAGGAGCTGAGCCCCTTCCTCTCCTGGGAGGGAGACACCGCATGGGCCAATGCCACTGTTCGGGCCATGGAGACTGGTGATCAGGAGCTGTCCTGCCTTGTATCTCTGGGTCCGATGGAACAGAAAACAAGAGAGCTAGTGCATGTCTATAGTAAGTTACTGGCTTCTTCCCTTCCCCGTAAGGGTTCTCTGCCCCTGAAAATGCCTGCAATAAAGCCTTGGGGATTTTCTGATCAGTGCAGGCAGATTGGAAACATGCATCAAGACAGGAGCTTTTTCCAGCCTTCATCCTGTTTGCTTAGGCCAGTGTTGGCAAACATTAGTCAACAGAGCCAAATATCAACAGTACGACGATTGAAATTTCTTTTGAGAGCCAAATTTTTTAAACTTAAACTATATAGGTAGGTACATTGTTATTAACTTAATTAGGGTTCTCCTAAGGCTTAGGAAGAGCCACACTCAAGGGGCCAAAGAGCCGCATGTGGCTCACGAGCTGCAGTTTGCCGACCACGGGTTTAGGCCATGCTACTCAAATGCTTGAACTCCTTTCTAGAAACAGTCATCTGAGTGAGGAGGAAATCTGTAAGATGAAAAGACATCTTGCTATCCTTGCCAAGGGACGTAGCCAAAGGTGGGCACGCCAATTTGTTGTAGGAAAAGCTCTCAAATTCCTAAAGCACCTTGTTGCTCCTGCCATTCAGCGCAGAGCAATGAGTCCCCACAGCCTTCCCCTTGCTGTCTGTCTACGCGAGGGACGCCAGCAGCCGTGAGAGTGCCCAAGGCGCCACCCGTTGGAGAAAGATGCGTGGTTGTCTTTTTCCTTATAGGCTTCCCTCCACCCGTCCTGGAGATAGAAGAACTATACCCCCGGGCAGGGACAGATATTAACGTGACCTGTGCAGGGCATGTGTTAACATCACCCAGCCCTACTCTTCGACTACAGGGAGCCCCCGACCTCCCTGCCCCTGGGGAGCCTGCCTGGCTTTTACTTACCGCCAGGGAGGAAGATGATGGCCGAAATTTCTCCTGTGAGGCCTCTTTGGAGGTTCAGGGTCAACGGTTGATCAAAACCACCACAGCCCAGCTCCATGTCTTATGTGAGTACCGGCCCTATCTTTCTTTTCAAAGCAAGGAATATTACTGTCCCTTTTCCAGAGATCTTGGCCAGCGGCTTCATTATTCGAGTTCCCACATTTTTTTCTCATTAAACAATCAAGAGAAAAAATTAAGTTAAAGCTCTCCATGCTGACCTTACCCCCAGCAAAGTGAGTGGGGAGAAACGTGAGGGAACTGGGAACAGGAGAGAGAACGCAGTTACAGTAATCAGGTGTGTGGGTGTGGGGGGGCCAATGACAGAGAACCCAGGAAGTAATAGTTAAGAGTTTATGCTGAGAAAGGAAATTTCCACCTAAAAATCTGTGCTTTGAAAAATAGAAAATGCTCATCTCTGGTTCACCACTACCCACGTTCTCACTCACTAAGAAGCAGGGGCCCCAGAGCCACCATTAATGGAGCAGTCAGATCATTTAGTCACAGTCCGTGAAAATGCCTGGTGCTGCACCTCAGTCAGACTCCTTGGCAGTAGGGACGGAAGAAAAGGAGAGAGGCTCAAAGCAGGGAGCGGACGGTCCTCCTCTTGGGTGGAGGGGAGGCAGCATTTGGATTAGAGGGAGAGGTGAGCATGACTAGTGAGGGAAGGTGCACACTGAACTCTGTTTCTTCTGGAACTCTTTTTCCCCCAGACAAGCCTCGGTTAGAGGAATCTGGTTGCCCTGGCAACCAAACATGGCTGGAAGGCATGGAACAGAAGCTTGCCTGTGTCCCAAAGGGAAACCCAACTCCATCGTTGGTATGTACCTGGAATGGAGTGATCTTCAACTTTCAAATGCCACAGAAGGCAACCCAGAACCACACTGGAACCTACTGCTGCACGGCCACTAACCAGCTGGGCTCTGTCAGCAAAGACATTGCTCTCATTGTTCAAGGTGACCATGGCTCCCCTGCTGCTAGGCCCAGGATGGGAGTCCCCCAGGGGGTGGGAGTCTTATTCAAACATGGAAAGAAGAAATATTTCAGTGGGCTGGGGAGGAGGAGACCGAGAACTGGGCTTGGCGGGCTGGGGCAGGGTGACCCTCCTTGCCCTTGAACCCTTCCAATTCTCTGTCTTCTGTGCTTGGGCAGAACTGAATGAAGACATCAGCTCCATCGTCATCATTCTTATTGCCGCCCTTGGAATAGGCGTATTCAGCATTGCACTGTATTTTAACTATCTGCCCTGCAACATAGAGAGGAGGAAATCGCCCTATAGGCAGACAGAGAAGAACAAAGAGGAAAGCCAGTTTGCTGTTCAAGCAGAGACATGCAACGCACATGACTGTTAAGCAGAACAGCTGTTGGTTGAAGGTGACCTCTATTACTGGGTTTTCTAAGGGAGGAAAGGGGGTAGAGGAGAAAGGAAGAGACACCCTCTGTGTTAGGCAGTCCCATAAAGCATGCTGTGGGCCCCATGCCCCTTGTATCCATCCATTCACAAGCTGCACTCTCCAACTTCACTGTAGTCACTAGGAATTTCAGTCTGTGTTCAGCCAGAGAGGACCCTCGATCCTTGCTGTATGCCTCACCAGTCCCCCAGATTAAAGAAGGTGATCCTGTCTGGGCCTCGTCCTTCCATTACCACTGCCCTTTGCTCCCAAATATCAGGCCGAAGAGAGAAATGTCTCAGAAATGCACCTCATTTCTCATGGGCTCCTCATAACCAAGTGGGGACCAACAGGCCACCACCCAGCCTCCCGGGCTCTCAACCAGCCAGAAGGCCAGTAAGTTGGAAACCACCTCTCCCCTCGGGCCTCCCCGCAGGAGGTGCCCTGACCCAGCGTGCCCTCCAGACCGGGCGGAGAGGATGGGCTCGGACCGTCCCCTCGCAGCCAGTGCCCGGGGCAGGAACCCAAGGTCCCTGCGGGGAGACGAAAGCCCTGGCGCCGCCGCCGGCAGGGACTTACCGGACAGGCCGTGGCCAAGGCCTCCTTGAACCCCTGAAATCTCCCAGGAGCCCGAGGAGAAAGCGGCGGCTGTCGCTGCGGGCGCGTCCAGTTTCCACGCCCCCAACCGCGCCGATACCAACGCTGGCCGCGTCCCTGCACCCACCGCGGTTAAAGGAGACCCGGCGCCTTGGCTGCAGGGCAGGCTCCACGGTCTCCGCTCCAACCTTTGCCAGGCCAGGCTGCCCAAGGCCTCTGTCCACTGTCGCTCATCCTCTCTGAGAATTTTCAAAAGTTCCGCTCTATACACTGAGCCAAACCAGTCAGGGCACCATTTTATTTATTTAAAAAATATATCTTCATTGATTTCAGAGAGGAAGGGAGAGGGAGAGAGATAAAAACAGCAATGGTGTCCTAGCTGGTTTGGCTCAGTGGATAGAGCGTTGGCTTGGTGACTGAAGGGTCCCCGGTTCCATTCCCGGTCAAAGGCACTTACCTGGGCAATCGGGGTGCATGAGAGGCAACCAAGTCAATCTGTCTCTCTCACATCAAGCCCCCCTCCCTCTCTTCCACTCTCTTTGAAAAGCAATGGAAAAAAACAGCCACATGGCTGAGCATCGACCTATATGAACCAGGAGGTCACGATTCGATTCCCAGTCAGGGCACACGCCGGCTTGCAGGCTGCATCCCCAGTGCGGGGTGTGCAGGAGGCAGCCGATCAATGATTCTCATCATTGATGTTTCTATCTTTCTCTCCCTCTCCCTTCCTCTTTGAAATCAATAAAAATATATTTAGGGAAAAAAAACATTAAAAAAACAAAACAAAATACCCACAAGTGAGGATTAACAAAACAAATAAACAAAACCCAACCCAAACAACAAACTCTTGCCTGGATCCCTCACCAGACCAATCAAATCAGAATCGCAGGGAGTGGAGGCTACCACCCAAGTTGTTTAGAAAACATCCCAGGCGTTTATAACTTGCAGTGGAGGTTGCCATTCACTGCCAAATTGAAGACCTGAACGGCAGAATAACATTGTTTTTTTTTTAATCATAGAGTTTAGGGTAGATGGCTTTTAAGGTCTTTTTAAATTCTAAAATTTTTACAAAATCAATTAACCTCTTTAAAATTCTCAGCCAGCAGGGGTGGAGTTGATTCAGCTTTACCCGGAAGGAATTGAGCGGATACTCTCTGGAGTGTGGCGCCCCCTGCAGTCGATTGCTACCATGACACTTTAGAATCCTCTTACTATTAGTGTTCCTCTCCTGCCACATTCATTCATTAAAAACAGTAAAACCTCAATATACCGGACCAATTCAGGAGAGGGGGTGTCCGTTAAAGCCAAAAGTCCATTATATAATAAAAGGTGGTTTTCCGAATGGGTATGTTAAAAAACTGACAAATTAGTTTACCTGCTTTTACTTATGCAGACATCTTTATGTAATTAAAGTGAAATTACAGAAAAGTCTATATGTATTACTATAAGTTTAAATTTATGCTAAATAGGTCTCCTTCCTCTTGCAGGAGACAGCCGATCAATGATTCTCTGTCATCCTGATGTTTCTCTCTCTCTCTCCCTTCTTCTCTGAAGTCAATAAAAATATTTTTAGAAATGCTTAAATTCTGATTTGAAAAATAAATAAAGAAACAAGTCTAGTAAATGCATGCATATTCACCAGTCACCTTGAGTGAGCAAATGCACATGGCTGAGGTGGGGCCTAGCACTTCTCAGAACACCTGCCAGCACGCATTAAAACTGCAGCAGAAAGTCACACCAGGTGACAACAGAACCAAGTACCACACGTGATGCAGTGTGATCACGTGCAAATCATCCATCAAACATTGTTTATAAGTGACTTGGATTTAATATGTAGACTATAGTTGTAGTTCTGTAAAACATTTCTTTCTGTTGGCCAAATTACTACAGCGTTTTTTCCCCAACATATGGCCTATTCGCTAAAATTTGTTAAAAATGACAGTGACTTAATAACAAAAACAATAACCTGTTAATTAAAGTTTAAGCAAGCCTTGGTTAAAAGCATTTTATAATGAACAGGGTGTTAATCTTCACATAAGACATATAGACCGGAAATTTTGTCCGTTAAATTCGAAGTCTGTTAAATCAAGATCCACAAAATTGAGGGCTTACTGTACTTCTTAAGATGGCTCACATTTTCTTTAAAACACTTATTCAAGGCGAGACATAATTATATATCTGTGCTAATGACAACTTCTAAAGACTGTGAGATTTCCAACAATTCTAAGGCCAAATGAGGCTCCTTGCAGAGAGATGGATTTCAGCTCAATGTAAGACAGCGGTTCTCAACCTGTGGGTCGAGACCCCTTTGGCGGTCGAACAGCCCTTTCCCAGGGGTCGCCTAAGACCATCCTGCATATCAGATATTTACATTACGATTCATAACAGTAGCAACATTACAGTTATGAAGTGGCAACGAAAATAATTTTATGGTTGGGTCACAACATGAGGAACTGTATTTAAAGGGCCAGAAGGTTGAGAATCACTGAAAGAGATACTTCTCTGAGAGCAGAGATTTAGTGGAATGAGTTGCCTCGTGAGCTAGCGATTCCCTTCACGCTAGTGCCTCACAAGTCAACACCATCTGCAAGGGATGCTATAGAGCAGTGGTTCTCAACCTTGGCTGCACATTAGAACCACCTGGGAATATTTTTAAAATCCTGATTTCTGGGCCTCATCCTCCGGAAATTCTGTTTCTTTGTTATGGGGTGGGGCCACAACGTTAGTAACAGAGAAACAATTTGGAACCCCCCAGGGTTCCTGCAGGTTGTCCTCCCAACCTGCCACTTGCCCTGTTCGAATCCCCCACCCTCTTCACAATAGAATGACTTCTACTCAGACATTATGATGCAAATGTATTTTATTAGGAAAGGATGGTGGGCACTGGAGGGGCCCTTTCCAGGGTCAGGGGAGGCACTGGGGAGGGTCACAGAGATGGCCAGCAGCTAGAAGGCACAGCCGCTTTCCATGAAGCGGCGACACTTTGTGAACCGCAGGTACGTCTCAACCTTGTGCAGGTCCTTCTTGAAGCAGGAGAGCAGCCCGTAGTTCTTGAGCACGGTGTCACCACTACGCAAGTTTGTGTCAAACCTGTCGTAGGTTTGCGTGAGGATCAGCCCCGAATGCGAGCTGCCATCTTCCAGCTCCTGCAAAAGGGAAGGAGAAACTCAGCCCTTGCCTTGCCAGCTGCGCCTCCCTCTCCCTCGATATTCCTCCCTCCCCTCCGGGGCTTAGAGGAGGACGGGGAGCGACCCAAAGGGGAAATGAGGAGGAGGGTTTCTCCTGGGTCAAGGCTGGGCTGCTGCAAAGAGAGCGGCAGTCTCTCTCTTCTCCAGCCCACGAAAGTCCCCAACCCCTCAGCTAAGCCAGCTGGGGCTCTAGGCCCAGGGAAGGGCGAGCAGGCCCCGGCGGGGGACGGGGGACGGGACCAACAACACCATCCCCACCCGCATCAGGGCTTGGATGCCCTCCTCCAGGTCCTTCAGCTTCTCATAGATGCCGTTGGAGATGCCCAACAGCAGGCCACTGGTGAAGGCCCTGCTGAGGGCCTGCATGGGCCCGAGCCACGACTGGATGAGGAGAAGCGAGAAGCGGAGCAGCTCCGAGTCCTGCGGGGAGAGGGTGGATGTTGGGCACCTGGCAGCCCCGCCAGCGCTGGCTTCTGCCGGCCTCCCCCACCGTCCCACCGCCCTCCGCCACCTCCGCCACCTTGAGGAGAAGGCAGCCCAGGGCCCAGGCGGGGGAGGGGGGGGGCGGCCCTGCTCCCAAGCTGGGCTATGGAGGCCACTCACGGATTTCTGCCGGGCCTCCTCCTTGCCCGTGGGGGCCGGGATGGTCTCCGAGAAGCAGTAGGCAGCCTGGGCGTTCTGGATTGAGTATCTCTGTCCCTCTGGGATGTAGGAGCGCTCCTGGGAGAGGGAATGTTCGCCCAGGTCTGAGCCGGTGCACGGGTCTCACCATCGCTTTCTCGAAATCCCTCCCCCCCCCCTCGCTCCCAGTTGACAGCATCTTCACTTGGATAAAACCACCCTGAACTCGTCCGTTTTCTCCCCTTATGCTGGGCAGGGTGGGGGGAGTGGGGAATTCAGCCCTTCCTGCCACCGCCCCACCGCCCGGCTTCCCGGGTTGCTTACAAAGTCTTTGTAGGTGTCAGCAGCCAGTTGGTGCAGGTGCTGGGCGCGGAGCACAGCGTTGGCAAACATGCTGGACAAGGACATGGTGGGGAAGGCAGCCACCTCCTGGGGCCAGGGCAGGCAGAGGAGGGCAAAAGCCAGGAGCAGGGAGGTCCGGGGGCCTAGAGAGACATGGAGGCCGAGGGTGGGGTCCCAGAGAGCAGGGAGCCTGTCTCCAGCCAGGCCTCTCCCTGCACCCAGGGGCCTTCCTTTCTCCTCCACCGCCCCCCGCCCCCACCCCCAGGGACTGAGAACATTTTAAACTTGGCCAAATGTCTGGACATGGATGTCTCATGCTCTCTTTTAGAATCCCCAAAGCCCAGGGTCAGTGCCCCATCCACCTATAGGGCTCCCGTATTGCCCCCCCAGTACACAGCAAGCCCGGGAGAATTTTCAGGGTGCCTACCTGCAGCCATTACAGCCAGGTGAGTTGTCCACAGGTCCCTGAGCGGCTTGGGAGCTGGGTCCTAGGATCCTGGAATGGGTCCCTTGCGGACCCTTTTTATACCCTGGTCCCATCTCTCTCCCCTCTGCCCCCACCTGTTTTTCCCATGCATTTATGTATAGGCCCACTGACAGGCCTGTGCTGATGGATAATTTAGAACCTCCTCCCACGCGGCTGTTCCCGCTCCTCTCCTGGGGTCATGTCCCCAGGTTTTTCCCCTCTCCACCGTCACCAGCCACGTGAGGGTTGCTTACACAGGGTCTCACCTAGGGAGATTACCAATCTGTCCTCTTTTTAGGAGGGGTGTGACAGAAGGGAGTCGTCTGAGTCCATGTAGGGTATTGCTCTGAAGTTGTCCACCAGGTGAGGAGGGCCCCCCGGTCCCCCAAGGGGGGCTATGTCAGGATGGCTGTGCCTGCAGAGCTGTGTCAGCCCTTCCTCGCTATGGTCCTGTCCTCTTCCTTTCACAATTCCCTCCACCCACCACAGAGAATGTGTGTGTTGGAAAAGGGATCAAGACAGCAATAGATTCTAGGGTTTGGGGGCGCAGTTCAGTCCAGATTCTACCTTGGCCTCTATCACCGTCCTCAAGACCATCTCACCTCCTGGTCCCTTGGACGGCTAGATGCAGTGCTAGTACTGACCACTAGAGGGCATTGGCCTGACAGACTGCTCTCTCCTTTCTCTGGGTGTTGGGGCTCCCCCAGGTGGCTGGGCAAAGGATGGAAACTTTAGGTATGGGTGCGCCTTTGGACCTACACAGAGATACAAACTGAGAAGCAGAAATCCAGGGAACAGACAGGCACCACAAGTACTTCTTCCCACGGGCCTGTCACCATCAGGGAATCTCAAAGTTGGAAGAGAACTTGAGAGTCTGAGCCTTGTCCCCAGTGCTAGAACTCAGGGTACAGCACCCTAAAAGATGCTCTCTCCACTTGTGGTAGTCTTCTCCATTCTGTCTTCATTTAATATTTGTATGAAGCTTATCAGATTGTGAAGAGCATGTCTATGCCTTCTCACATTTGACCCTCACAACCATCTTGTGAAGGAAGCATTATTATTTTTTAAAAATATATATATATTTTATTGATTTTAGAGAGGAAGGGAGAGAGAGATAGAAACATCAGTGATGATGAGAGAGCATCATGGACCGGCTGCCTCCTGCACGCCCCCCACTGGGGATCGAGCCCGCAACCGT
>NW_006300363.1:3150191-3152634 GCF_000327345.1 Myotis davidii | reverse complement strand
GAAACATCCATCAGCTGCCTCCTGCACACCCCTCACTGGGGATGTGCCCGCAAACAAGGTACATGCCCATGTCCAGAATCAAACCCGGGACTCTTCAGTCCGCAGGCCGACACTCTATCCACTGAGCCAAACCAGGTCGGGCAAGGAAGCATTATTATCCATCCAATTTACAGAGGAAGAGACCGAGGTTCAGAGAGCACCTATACCTAAAGTTTGACTTGCACAAGCTACCTTGGCCAAGGCAGCAGAAATCCAATATTGCCTCATCCCAAGCCCCTTCTCCCAAGCTGACTGGGTGGGCACCACTGCTATTTTAACTTCACATCTCTCTGAACACGGGGATCCGGCCCCTAAACATTTTGCCTCATTTTGTCCTCTCCTAAAGGGCAGATTGTTGTCCCTTATTTCCCAGGTGAGGGTGGCCCAGAGACACAGGGCGCATGTTGGAGACCACACAGCAGGCAAGGCTAGGGCCGGGCAGGCTAGCACAGCTGCCTTCAGCTTCCTGCCGCCCAGAGTCCTGGATCTTTCAGCATCTGGAGGTTACCAGCATTAAATCGCCCCCAGGGATAGGAGCAGGAAAGAACACTTTCTCCTTCCTTTAAACCCTTTGCCCCTGAGTCTGAGGACATTGAGCACTTGACCTGTGGGAAAACAAACTAGCAAACCCTTGTAGAGGTGGTTGGTTATGGTGTTGACAAACAACATTGAGAAGTCACAGCCACAAGGTGAGTGCTTGCACCTTGCCACCTCCCCCTCGCAGGACCAGAAGGCAGAGCTCCCTTTCCTTCCATCCTTCCTGAACCGTTGCCCAGCCTTGCCCTGGGTTTACTATCTGCTAGGGAGGACTCGGGGGTCTGTGGGATCTGTTCACGCAGGACTGTCAGGTCAGCCTGAGAGGGCAGCCAAGCCAGAGGCCCTGAGGAAGGGGGGAGGAGCCAGGTGGGCAGTGGAGGAGGGTCTCTGAGCTCTTCACGCCTTCTGCCTCCCCTGCCACTCCTTCCTCCCGCTACCTGGGGGAGGGGCACTGGTGTGGAACCCCTCACGACAGGCTTCTAGCTAATGCTGGGGAACTGCTATGTGAGCTGTGCCCCATGGGAGAAAAGCCCAGGCCTCCTCCAGGTGTGAGGGCATAAAGCTCAAGCTGGGGAGTGCGTGAGAGCCACCCGCGCATGGCACCGTGAGGTGTGGCTGAGGCTCCACCAGGCAGGTCACTGCCAAGAACAGAGGGGACTGGCCAGGACACGGAGCGTCTCCTCTCACCAAGCCCACTTCTGCTGACCCCAGAGCTAGGTTGGCCCAGGGGACTCTGGGGACCCCCGGGGATACACCTTTACAGAAAGGTGACCATGGTGGCAACTATTGGACCCAAAGAGGGAAGAACGGAAGGGTGTGGGGTGGACATTGGTGATCCTCTCCTCTGGTCTGGACCTTTTCAGGGCCTTTAGTGATGGAGGCCACAGACATGATTCATCGCTAGTAGAAGATAAACTCTGAATGAGACAGGATTTTCCCTTTGGTGCGGGGAGTCACCTACCCTTTCTTGGGGCACCACCTGGGGCCAGAGCCCTAGCTACTCCAGGTTCAGAGACTGCCCAACATGGTGGCCAGTGGGGATGCTGTGCCAGCATCTCTGAGGTCTACCTTGAAGAGCTCGGACGAACCCCGCCCCATTATCTTGGAAACCATGCATTTCAGGGTGTTTCCCTTCATCTTAAGATGTGGCCATCTCTGGGATCTGCACCTATTAAGATGTGGCCATCTCTGGGATCTCTGCACCTACTGTGCGAGCCCTCATGTCTGTTCTTGATCCAAAAGTGGCCTCTTCCAGGCTTCAGGAGCCACTCCGAGGTTCAAGGCCGTGGGGTTCACAGCATCTCCTTGTTCACAGTCACACTCGCCCTGAGCTTAGGCACGGCCTCAGAGGGACTGGTGGCAGCTCTTTCCGCTCCCCCTTGGTCACTGGAGACCCACACTTGCCACTGCTCACTCTGTCCTGCCTTCCTCGAGGCCAGAGTCTGGCGGGGCAACTTGATCCTCTCTGCTTCCAGGGTGGGTCTGAACACCGAGCTCAGGGCACTGAGTCAAAGTCTTTAGAGAATATTATGTGGGGACTCCCATGGGCTTCTCCAGGGGACATGAGGAAGGAGATCAACATTTCTGAGTGCCCACCATGTGCCAGGCGCTGTCCTGGGTGGCAGAGGGGTGAGGCCCATTTCATAGAGGACACTCAGGCTCAGAGAGATTTGCCTGGAGTCTCCCGCTCCTAAGCAATGGCTGCCCAGGGCCTGGTGTTCCCACTGCGCCAGCATTTCAGAAGCTCATTTAGGAAAGACGGTGGGGCTGCCAGGCCAGGGCAGAACTTTCCGCAGCGCAAGGCTAGCGGGGCAGCGTCTAGTCTCCGCACAGATGTTCAAGGCAGGTGGGGGGAAATGAACGCAAG
>NW_006300363.1:3128757-3131091 GCF_000327345.1 Myotis davidii | reverse complement strand
TGCTGATCCCAGAGCTAGGTTGGCCCAGGGGACTCTGGGGACCCCCGGGGATACACCTTTACAGAAAGGTGACCATGGTGGCAACTACTGGACCCAAAGAGGGAAGAACGGAAGGGTGTGGGGTGGACATTGGTGATCCTCTCCTCTGGTCTGGACCTTTTCAGGGCCTTTAGTGATGGAGACCACAGATGATATTCATTGCTAGTAGAAGATAAACTCTGAATGAGACAGGATTTTCCCTTTGGTGCGGGGAGTCACCTACCCTTTCTTGGGGCACCACCTGGGGCCAGAGCCCTAGCTACTCCAGGTTCAGAGACTGCCCAATGGTGGCCAGGAGTCACCTACCCTTTCTTGGGGCACCACCTGGGGCCAGAGCCCTAGCTACTCCAGGTTCAGAGACTGCCCAACATGGTGGCCAGTGGGGATGCTGTGCCAGCATCTCTGAGGTCTACCTTGAAGAGCTCGGACGAACCCCGCCCCATTATCTTGGAAACCATGCATTTCAGGGTGTTTCCCTTCATCTTAAGATGTGGCCATCTCTGGGATCTCTGCACCTACTGTGCGAGCCCTCATGTCTGTTCTTGATCCAAAAGTGGCCTCTTCCAGGCTTCAGGAGCCACTCCGAGGTTCAAGGCCGTGGGGTTCACAGCATCTCCTTGTTCACAGTCACACTCGCCCTGAGCTTAGGCACGGCCTCAGAGGGACTGGTGGCAGCTCTTTCCGCTCCCCCTTGGTCACTGGAGACCCACACTTGCCACTGCTCACTCTGTCCTGCCTTCCTCGAGGCCAGAGTCTGGGATGATCCCCGGGGCAACTTGATCCTCTCTGCTTCCAGGGTGGGTCTGAACACCGTGCTCAGGGCACTGAGTCAAAGTCTTTAGAGAATATTATGTGGGGACTCCCATGGGCTTCTCCAGGGGACATGAGGAAGGAGATCAACATTTCTGAGTGCCCACCATGTGCCAGGCGCTGTCCTGGGTGGCAGAGGGGTGAGGCCCATTTCATAGAGGACACTCAGGCTCAGAGAGATTTGCCTGGAGTCTCCCGCTCCTAAGCAATGGCTGCCCAGGGCCTGGTGTTCCCACTGCGCCAGCATTTCAGAAGCTCATTTAGGAAAGACGGTGGGGCTGCCAGGCCAGGGCAGAACTTTCCGCAGCGCAAGGCTAGCGGGGCAGCGTCTAGTCTCCGCACAGATGTTCAAGGCAGGTGGGGGGAAATGAACGCAAGGACCTGTAGCCCAGCGTGAGGTCCATAGGCACTAAGAAAAGTGGCAGAAAAACAACGCGATGGAGCGTGATTGAATGAACCACGCCACATCATCCCTCACATGTGCATTGCACGTTTCAGTGTGCATTGAGTTTTCACTTCCCTTATCTCAGCGGACCCTGGGGCTAGCCAGAGGGCTCAAGCATGGAGGACGGGTCATGGAGGGTGCTGTTTACAACTGGGTGAGGCTCTCTGAGCAACCTGGAAGTGCACAGCAAGCGGCATCACTGGGCCTACTGAGTAATCTCCACTGGATGGATTGTTCTCCAGGGAGACCGGCTGAGAGGGAAAGAAGTCATAAGAACCAAGGTGTGTCCAGCAGCTGTGGGAAGCCTGGGGTGCTTTCCTGATCGGCGATCTCAGCTGGAAATAACTTCTGCCTCCTTTTACCTTATTTTGTGGCTAAGTGTGGACATCTTATTCCCCTTATGGGACTGTAGGCACTTGGAGGTGAATTCATGCCGTTCAATCATTCATTCATTCATTCATTCTCTTATTCATGTACAAACGGATTCAACAAGCAGTCGTTGCTCTTCCATATGCCAGGCACTGTACCAGGCAGGTGGACATGCAGGCATACCTAGATAAAAAAGACACGACCCTTTCTCTGCCGGAGTGTACAGTCTACAACACTATGGGAAGAGAGACAAGAGCAAACAAATAAATACGTAATGGCAAAATCTATACAGACATTTCACACAGGGAAAACTGCCATGAAGGAAAGAGCCAAGACATACAGGTGAGAGAACAGTCTGGGAGTGTGGGGGGAACTGCAGCTGGCACGGTCCCAGGCTCAGGAACTCAGCAAGCATCCGCTGCATGGATTGAATGGTTAGAAGGATGGTGCCATGGAAAGAGCTCAACGACCCACCCAGCCAGGAATGACAAGGCAGGCCACACTGGGCCTCGATGTCCTTCACACAGCACAGTGATTTAGGTGAACAAGGAAAAAAAAACACCCCAAAACAAGTGCAGGATCTCGCAATGTACGGCAATACTCGCACGAAAACGTTTAATTGAAAAAAACCAGACACAAGGCGGGTGTGCAGATGCTGATCTGCACACGCA
>NW_006300363.1:3123722-3128704 GCF_000327345.1 Myotis davidii | reverse complement strand
CGAGACCTAGCAAGGGGCCCGGCCCTCCCCCTCGTGCCATGTGAGAAAGGGGTGTTAGGGCCCAGAGAAAAGTGTCTCTCTTTCTTTTTCTTCCTTGGAAATTTGCGTTAGGATCCATCGAAATGTGTTTTCACAAACCACTCTGAACTGGGGAGTGAATGCTGGTTGCATTTCCCGGGAGAGCCTTCTGGGCTGGCGACGGCAGCCGGCTGAGGGGTTCCAAGGGGAAGGTTTGTGGTGCTGGTTGTTGTGTTTGTTTGCCGCTGAGTCCCCGGCAGGTCCCTGGGGCCATCACCAGGTGCAGCGCGGACAGCAGGGATCGCCTCAGGAAGGGCATTGTCAGTGAGCCTGAACCAGCGATTGAGGTCATCTAAGGACAGCGTCCCACGCCCTGTGGGCAAGATGGCCTTTGAGGCCCTAAACAGAGGACCCCGCCGGGCTCAACACCTGCCCTGGGACCAACCCTCCTTGCCAGTGACACCCGAACAGGGGCAGCTTTTCTCGTTTTGTTTTGTTTTTCTCTCACCTCCAATCTGCTGGAAAAACACCCAAACCCTCGGTCAGAGGGGCCCAGGCCTCGCAGCACCTGCAGCTAGAGGGCCGGAAGCCAAGCTAGCAGAGGAGGAAGCAGCCTGCCCTTGCCCCAAGGCCCCAGGGACTGGGCTGGATTCCCCCAGTGGGCAGTGGGGCATGTGCCCACCCTCAGGGCTGCATTCTGGGGAGGGCGAGGGCCAAGCAGCGGCCCAACCAAGACTGGACGCCAGGTGGGCCCTCCAGCCTGTTAGGGAGAAGTGGGGCCTTCAGGGCTTTGGGCCTGGTGAGCGATGGAGAACTGGCAACGAAGGCAGCCCTCCCAGGGAAAGCTGAGCCAGATCATGTAAATGGGCATGGAGATGCCCAATAAAATTGTATTGGCATTAAGCGGTGCTCAATTTGTCAATATTTGGGGGGGGGTGTTACCAGTAAAAGATTTTGGTTCATGTTCTGGATCTTGGTGGTGGTGGTGGTTCGACAAACCTGCATGCGTGCTACAGACTGCACCCGAAAGAAAACAGCCACTTTTACTGTAAGATAGTTTAAAATACAAACAGCACCTGGCTCAGTTCCCTGCCCTCAGCAAAGATTCCCACCTTTGTTTCCGCTGCCGAAGTCAGACGTGACGACACCTTAAGACAGAAAAACAGACCAGGGAGGGCTTCGCTATCATAACCGGGAAGGCAAATGCCCTTGAGGGGGGCGTGTCTGGTGGAGGAGGCAGGCCCCGCCCCCCAAGGTCACTCTGCCAACAACACTTCAAAGCATTAGGGAAACTCAGATATTCAAAGGACTTAAGTTGCTTTTCGGTAAAGCCAAGGCCTCCCTTAACTCAGGTCGGCCCCAAGCAGGGGGAGACCCTGCTGTGGGGAGAAGTGAAGACTCCCCCACCCCCAGCCCGGCTGGCTGCTCCGAGTCCCTGGTGGAGGTAGGAGGACAGAATTAGTGCCACTATGCAAAGCAGCCAGAGAGGAAGGGCTCCAGCTCAGTGGAGGCAGATACCAAAACAAGCCAGTTCCCTGTGGCAGCCCAGACACCAGGGAGGGAGCCGGCCCGGCCCAGGCGGGCTCCAAGTGGGCATCACTGAGCGATGGAGAGGTGGACTGGAAGCCCCAGGGCTGGGTGTCTTAGCCACCTGCCCCACCCCGAGTTCCAGGGGGGAGCTGCTCTCACTGGTCCTCCCACTTGCCCATGCCCACCTTGGCTCTCCGGTTCCCTGAGGGCAGGGATTGCTCCTGCCCGTATCCAGAGCATGAATGGCAAAGAAGTGTTTTAGGGTCTCCCCAAGGGCAACAGTTAGTGGTGCGCAGCCTGGCTTTGCACAGACATTACTTGGTTAGTTGCACTGGAGCTCCCAGCTATGAGCTGCTCCCACTCACTCCAGCAGCTGGCAGCTTGGGGCCCTAATTGGTAGGACCCTAGGGACCATGTTGTGGGGACCTTGTCACCCTACGGGGCTTCTGATGTGATGATTGGAAAATGAAGCAGTCACCTGACCAAGGCCCCCGCAAAATTTGCCATCACAAAGCCTCCCTCTTTAGGAGTCTCTTACATGGCTCTGGGTCAAACAACAAAAAAATAAATGTCCAGGCTCAGTGGGGGCCAGCGGAGTAGGGGTGGGGGTGGGGGTAGAGGCAGGGGAACCCCTGCCCTCAGGCAGCTTCTAGTTTAACTGGAAAACAAAGCCCGTGTGGGCAGCACAGGCTGTAGCTAAGCCAGAGCAGCAGAGGCTGGGGCAGAGCAGGGAGTGGGCAGGGACTGGGGCACTTTGGGAGGGCTTCCCGTAGGTGGAGGGCTTTGAAGGGCGGTAGGATTGGGATGGGGAGGGGAGGAAAAGCTCCTTCAGGGCTGAGATCCCTGCCCTGCAGAGCAGGACTCAAGTACTGCTTGTTGGCTGCAGGGAATTTAAGGAGAAGCGCCAGTCCAATCAGCCTTTCCCCGGCCTCTCTGGGCCCAGCAGGGGTCAGAGCAGGGGACTGGAGGTGGCCATGTCCCAACTGACCTTCAGAGAGAAGTAGCAAGTGAGCCCAGGAGAGGCCCCTCAGCCCTCGGCAATGGTCCCCTCCCATGCTCCACAAGCCCACAGGTGCCAAACATTTGTGCTCAAACAGATATTCTCATTCACCCCATACTCAGAGATGTCACAAGCCTGGGTGTGGTTTCTTAAGACACATTGTTTATTCCATGGGAGAGTGGGCTCAAGGCTAGGAGCCCGTGGGGCAGGAGAGAGTGGCAGAGAGTGGGAGAGGGATGAAGCTCTCGGTGGCCTATCCGTGGCCAAGTGGGGGTGGGCCAGGGCCCTGCCCAGGCTTCATAGGAAGCTCTCTGCTCTGAGTCCATTTGCAGGTTCCAGACCAGTCCATGCCTCCCCTGTCCTGGACTCGAGATGGATCCCCACATAGCACCCCGAGAAAGCTGGGCCCAGTCTGTCACCAGCCAACTCCCGGCTGCAAATCACTGACCTATGGCCCTTCCACTCCTGTCCCCTTGGCAAGAGCTGGGGGCCAGAGGCCGGAGGGGCAGGCAGTTCTGGTGGGCCAGCTTTGGAGGCCAACAGGGGATCCAAGGGGACAGGGATGGACTGGGAGCCAGGCGGCTCTGAAGCAGTCAGTGAGGCCCAGCAGGCTGTGCCCAGGGGCATGGGAGGGCTGGCCTCACTCCTGGCCTGGGTGCTCACCCACCGACCACTTCACCTCCCCTGTCCGCAGAGTCACTATGTCCTCGTAGGTGGCCGTCTGGTCGATGTTCAGGCCCTGGAGAGGTGGAATGGAGCTCAGGCCTTGGCCACTCCCCAACCACACCAACAGATGCTGCTACTGACCACCCTGCACCCTCAGAGCTAGGGGTCCAGCCTGCTCCTTACCTCATAGGTGTGGTCTTCCTCCATCCCAGCCTTACTGTCATCCTGGTGGGGCAAGAGATGGAGAGCAGAGTGTTGGCTCCCTCCTCCCCCATCCACTGCTGGGCCAGGATGGGGAAGGCCAGGGAGATTGGCCTGGGGTGAGGGGTGAGGGGTGAGGGGACAGGAGGTGAGGTACTCTCTGCAAGAACAACTGAAGGAGTGAAGGAGTGATGGAACAGGCCAGTCAATGGGCAGACTCTGGGGCTGGGGAGATGGAGACCCTGTCCATGTCTGGCCTGCCCCATGGTGGCCTCTCCGCCCCCCAAGGTCACCTTGTCCAGCAGTAGGAAGATGGGCACGGTGATGAAGAGGATGATGAGCAGGGTCTGGATCATGATGATGCCATCTTTCAGTGTGTTCCGCCGCTTCAGCTGAGCCAAGGTGCTGAACCCTGGGGGGAGGTGGGGTGGGGACAGTGACGCTGGGGCCACACTTGGGCCTGCACCCCTCGAGACCTCTTCTCCGCGGCTGTCCTGGGTGCTCCAGAGCCATGGCCTCCTCCACAGTGTGGCCCTCACTGGTGGCAGGCTGGGTGGGATGGGCTGTGGACGAACACCTGTGGCCCCGCCCACTCCCACTCCCCTCCCTGCTGGAGGGCAGGCCCCGCACCCACCCATGACTCGGAGTTCACTGCCACAGCCTATCTGAAGGGACTTGTCCGGACATCTGTGCTGACAGAAGTAGATGCCGTTGTCCTGGAACTGGGCGTCGTGAATGGTGAGGGTGGCGTTGGAGTTGGTCTGGGTCTGCTGGATGCGTCCCGGTTTCACGGCCAGCTCCTTGGGCTCCGAGTCCATATCCTGTTTCCAGAGCCAGCTCACGGGGCCCGTGACCTCCAACTGGCAAATTATTTTCACAATGGCTCCCCGCTTCTTAGCCATGAAACGTGGGAACTGCCCGATCCCACAAGTGCTTCCTGTGGGCGACAAGGCCAGGATCAAAATCCCACCTTTCCCAGCATCTTTCTGGCTGTCAGCCCTGTCATGCCCCCTCCTCCCCGCCGTGGGTGGCACATACCCTGGCCCAGCCCCCCAGGTCTGTCCTTGTTTCTCAGGGTGTGGGGGAGCGGAGCCACGTGAGAGGCCACAGACCCAACCACTGGACCCGCCCCTTCTGACATTTGATGTTCCTTTACTATTTATTTATCCTCACCCGAGAATATTTTATATTTTTCCATTAATTTTTAGAGAGAGTGGAAGGGAGGGGGAGAGACAGAGAGAGAAACATTGATGTCAGAGAGACACATCGACTGGTTGCCTCCCATGCGTGTGGTGGCCTGACTGGGGCCGGGGATTGAGCCTGCCACCGAGGTACGAGCCCTTGACTAGAATCGAACCCCAGGCCCTTCAGTCCGCGGACTGACGCTCTATCCACCAAGCCAAAACGGCTAGGGCTTGATGTTCCTTTAGAAGGGCCCTGGAACCTTCGATTCCTTTCCATGGCCATTACAGCAGCCTGAACCTGGCCTCACCCCCCACCTCCAGCCTCCCCGCTGGCCTGTACATCCACCTCTCCCTGACCTGGCCTGGGCCGCCTCTCCCACTCT
>NW_006300363.1:3120368-3121926 GCF_000327345.1 Myotis davidii | reverse complement strand
AATATTTTATATTTTTCCATTAATTTTTAGAGAGAGTGGAAGGGAGGGGGAGAGACAGAGAGAGAAACATTGATGTCAGAGAGACACATCGACTGGTTGCCTCCCATGCGTGTGGTGGCCTGACTGGGGCCGGGGATTGAGCCTGCCACCGAGGTACAAGCCCTTGACTAGAATCGAACCCCAGGCCCTTCAGTCCGCGGACTGACGCTCTATCCACCAAGCCAAAACGGCTAGGGCTTGATGTTCCTTTAGAAGGGCCCTGGAACCTTCGATTCCTTTCCATGGCCATTACAGCAGCCTGAACCTGGCCTCACCCCCCACCTCCAGCCTCCCCGCTGGCCTGTACATCCACCTCTCCCTGACCTGGCCTGGGCCGCCGGCACCAGTCTGAAATCCTCAGGGACGTTCCACAAACCCTTAGCCTGGCAACTGAGGCCCCCACATTGATCCCCTGCCCCTCTTTCATCCATTACCCCGCCTCTATCCTGCTGCGTGGACCTGCTCCACTTTCTATTCCCAAACCTTCTTTCTCAGCTAGGCATGCTCTCCCCACCCACTGCCTCACTGGTCCCAGCGAGAGGCCCCCAAGGAATCCCCGAGCCCCATGCGTCCTGTCAGAGCCCCTGAGGTTAGGGGCTCCTGCTGGGGCTGAATCTGACCCCAGCTTGACTAGCCCAGTCCCCCAGGCACTGGGCCTGGGACACTGTGTCTAGTGAAGATGACAACTGGCAGGGGATGGGGGTGTGGGATGGCCAGGAGGCCTCAGAGCCAGGCTTCAGAGAGGGAGACAAGCCGGCCTAGGGATGGGAGTTCTGGGTGGGGAGGCCCAAGGGGTCAAGGGCACAGGGTCAAGCATCAGGTCAGTGAGTGGCATTGGACACAGAAGGGGCAGGGGACATTGCTGACCTTGGGAAATCCGTTGCTGGTCCTTTGCTTCCGCGAACACAGTCTCACCTGCTGGTTGGGAGGAAGTGGGCAGGGCCAGGTCAGGACCTCTCCTTGGAGCTGGCCGCCCCACCCCTGCACGCCCTCCACCCTCTGAATTCTCAGACGCACTTCCTCCTCCCCGGACAGCAGCGTCAAGACCCCCCAGCCCTTCCCACCCCTGCTCCGAAGAGAGGAGTGGGGTGGACAGAGCGAGGTGGGGTCCCCAGAAGGTCTGCCTCCCAGCCCCCCTTCTGCTTTGACCAGGCACCTGGATGAGACAGGAGGGAAGTCAAAATTACAGAGCTCTCCGGTCCTCCAGGGGGGTCACCTCTGGAATAGGTATGCCCCAGGGTCTGGCTGGGGGCAGCCTCTCCCTGCCTCAGGGGGTGAACCACACTCCTCTCCGCTCTTCCTCCCTGGCCTGGCTCTTGTGTGGTTAGAACCACCAACCCCGCAGGCCTAGCGCAGCCGCATCATGCAGACTGGAGCGGTCTGGGTGGGGTGCAGGCCCCTGAGTTCATCGCAGACCCCTGAGCTGATCCCCACACACTCAGGCCCCAGGGCAGCAGAGGGAGACCGAGGCAGAAAGTGTGAAACAGGAGGAGGGTGGAGAGAGCAGAGACAGACCCGG
>NW_006300363.1:3117513-3120213 GCF_000327345.1 Myotis davidii | reverse complement strand
CCCGCTGGAGGGGCTGTACCTGACAGAAGCATCAGCAGCACCACCAGCCCGTTGCTGGGCACAGGAGACAGAGCCAGCCTGGCCATGGCCACCCCTCGGTCTCTGATCCCAAGCCCGCGATGACGACGACGAAGGCTCCTGGAGGGAAAACGTGTAACTGCCTGGGCTGTAGCCTGTCCCCTCCCCGCCTCTTCCCCACCAGGCCCCTTCCTGCCATGCAAATCGGGACCCTGGGGAGGCACCGGCTCCCTGGGGACCCTGCGGAAGGGCGGGCTCTCTTGTCAGCTGTGCTGCTAAGGCTCAAGAGCCATCCCAGCTTGATACCACAGCTCGGTCTATAGTGGGATCCCTGGGAGGCCGGGACCTCTGAGTCTTCCGAGGACAGCTTTCCTGCGTCTCCACCCCACGGGGACCCTGCAGCCTCCCCCTTGAAGCCTGGATTCCCAGGCACTTAGCTGAGTACACATGGGGCCTGTAGATGAACTTGAGAGTGACCCCTCTGCCCTGGACCAGCCTGGGCCCTTAGGGAACAGGAGCACCAAGAAAGGATTGTGTGGGGCCCTAGCCGGTTTGACTCAGTGGATAGAGTGTCGGCCTGCGGACTGAAGGGTCCCGGGTTCGATTGTGATCAAGGGCACATGCCCGGGTTGCGGGCTTGATCCTCATTAGGGGACGTGCAGGAGGCAGCCAATCAGTGATTCTCCCCCAAGGGAGGGAGGAAGGAAGGAGTGGGGTGAAGGGGAACAGCCACGGGGTCCAGGCCAGGCACTGGGAGGGCCCAGAGCACAGCTGCTGGCTGGAGTGCAAGCAGCCATGTTAGAGGTTGATGGAGACGTGACCCTGTGGCGTAAGGGAGCCACAGAGGTTCTTGAGCAAGAGCAGGCCAAGTGCGGGAGCCCCTTGGGAGGAGATTTGGTCCAGGCCCTGGTGTGAGGCCTCCTCCCCTCACTCACTTGGTGGGAGGTTTTGCTGGGAGCTGCTGAAGGGGGTGGACTTAGGAGGAGGCGGCTTAGAGAAAACCCACCTCTCAGCCTCAGGGACTCCCCGGGCACTGAGTGTTGTCCATCGCTCCAGGTGTCTTTGGGAGGCGGACAGACAGGAGGCGACAGTTGGGAAGGCTCAGGTTCTGAAACTCAAAGGCCCTCTGGCTTTTCTCACCAGTCAGCGGAGTGGTGGGTGGAACGGCAGTGGTCAGGAACCTGTCTAGCTTCGTAAACTCTGTACCTGTGGGTCAGACACAGCCTGTGCCCCTGAGTGGTGGTGGCAGGGTGCACAGCGGTGCGGGCAGGCTTGCTCACCAGCCTGCAGCCCAGCCCGGCCCGGCCCGGCTTTATGTTTCCTGGCAGCCTCTTTTCTCTCTTGTCCCCTCTCTATCCTCCTAACCTCCAGGAGGGAGGATAGATGCCTCGCGTCCTCTGCCTGTGTCTCATTCTCCCCACCACCCTCCATTTTTCAAACAGCCTGTGCACCGGTGGGTCTGGGTTCCAGGAGCTGTGGACCCGCCTCTCATGCCAGGCTTGGCAGCGAGGAAGGCAGCGGTCTGCAGGCTGCCCTCTCGGCCCCAGGCCTCGGCCTCACCTGGCGCAGTGGGGGCCGCCCCCCGAGGAGCAGGGGCCAGGACCCGCGCTACGGAGAGTGGGGACAGGAGGGTTTGGGTTTCATCCAGGGAGCGGCTTGTTCCCCGCAGCCCCAGATGTTCTTGCTGTTTCCAGATGTTGCAAATGAAAAACATTTCCCTGAAAAGGTGCCAGATGTTCAGTTCACAGAACAAACAGTCTAGGACTATAAACATCAACTGAGGTCAGCGTGGGGGCCACCAGCCTCTGGTGCTGGTGGGGGTGTTTGGAGACCCTCCCAGCAGAAAGGGGGTTGATCCAGGGGGGTCTCTTCCCTTAGCAAAGTTCCTCCTGATGATTTAGGCCTTGGTTAGCTTTGGGGCTTGTGTCCCCCAAAGTTGGGAGGATAATTGGGGAAGGCATGGGGTACACGTGTGTGTGTGTGTGTGCGTGTGCATGTGTACCCTTGCATGGGGTGTTGCCCAGGCTGTGTGGCTTTGGGCCTGCTCAGGAGCTGGTCCTGGGGCTCAGGGTGACTGTAGGGGCACCAAGACTACGAGAGGCAGTTGGCATCCTCCAAACACACACATCCATGCCCCCTGGAGGGACACAGATGCAGATGTGTCCTTTGGACTCATTCCTATTCATGCCAGGCAGGGATCCACTTTCAGGAGGGGTGGGGCAGGGTTATTTGTCGTAGTTGGGACCGCGCTGTTCTCTCCCAGGTGACAACAGTACCGAGCTCTGTCCGGGCTTCGTGATGCCTTTTCTTTCCTGGAACCCGGGGCCTCGGCTCCCCTGGGCTGGGCATCCTGACATCTGGCAGCTTCCGCCCCACTCTTCCAGGAAGGCGGCTTCGAAACAACAGGTGGGGTCCTGGCCGGGTGGCTCAGTGGGTTGGAGCGTCGTCCATACACCAAAAGGTTGCAGGTCCGGGTCCCAGGCAGGGTACAGACCTAGGCTGCAGGCTCGATCCCGCATCGGGATGCGCACAGGAGGCAACTGATTGAGGTTTTACTCTCACATCAATGTTTTTCTCTCTCTCACTCCCTTCTTCTCTGAAATCAATAAAAACACATCCTCGGGTGAGGATTAAAAACACACACCAAGAGGTGAGGGGGAGGGGACCAGGAGCACAAGAGTT
>NW_006300363.1:3109384-3117449 GCF_000327345.1 Myotis davidii | reverse complement strand
GGCGAGGTTTGCATTCCCGGGCTGTTTGTTCTGTTACTGGGAGGAGGCGGCTGGCTAACAGGATGCAGGTTGAATCCTGGCCCTGCGGTGTGCCAGCCAGAAAGGCTCCCCCAGCTACCGGGCAGTCCTCAAAGAGGGTGGTCCCGTGCCGCCCAGGGAGCATTTCAAGGGTCACGGGGACCAGTGGGCACTACGGGCACCTGGGGCCAAGGGCACTGAAGGTCAGCGGGAGGGCCAGTGTCTCACACAGCAGAATTCCTCTGCCTCACACGCCCAGTGAAGCATCACCTACTCTTAACCCTTCAGAAACCAAATGTCCTCATTGATGTAAAACAGAAATCACTGTAGTAATAGTTCTTCATGGGCAGTTGTGAGCTTGGAAGGAAATCCTGTGTCTGCTCAGGGAGGTACCCGGACCACGGTTCACCCTTCAGAGGTGACGAGTAGCTTCGCTACCTGGGGGTGGGGCCGATTCTGGAACATTAGCCCCTGTTATCTGTGTTCTGCCTTTTTCTCTGTCATGCAAAGCTCAGGGGAAAGTTGGGCTGCGGCGCCTGCCAGCTCGCCTGTCCTTGGGGCCGGATACAGTGAGGAGCCAGGACCCAGGGAGGGAGGCCAGCACCCTGAGGGGGGCTCAGAGAACCCTGCAGGGATGCTGGACCCCCCCCCCCCCCCCCCCGTGAGAGGAGAGTAGCGGGTGGTGGAGGCCTTGGGGACATGGCTGAGGGACACGTGAGGGACATCAGGGAGGTCTGTGTGTGCCGCTCCCCAGCCCCCATGGGGGTCTTGTAACCTCTGGACCCAGGAAAAGGGGGTGCAGAAACCCTGAAAAAGACTCAGTGTTTACTAGTTTGGAGGCATCTAGCCCTGGGAGGCAGGAATCAAGTCGTAGAAAACAAATTATATACAAAATTCTATCTCACCCGCTGGGATTATGGGCTGAGCTCACTGCATATCACTCTTCGTCACAGGCCCGTGGGACTCTGGGCTTTCTGGGGTCGGGGGTCAGAGGCAGGGTCCTGGGAGGGATGGAATCTGAGGAGAGGGAGGGGCACCTTGGAGCCTCTGAGGGGGGCGGGTAGAGAAGTGAAGGGGTTTCCGGAGAGGAGTGCTGGGGAGGTGGGATCCTGACAGCTCTTTGCTGGGTGCTGTCATTGGTGGGAGCGGAGGGATGTGACCTCTGACCTCGTGTGGCCTCCAGCTGGACCCCGAGCCTTCCTTTAGGCGGGCAGGAGGGAGCCTGAAGGGCCAGAGGAGGAAGTTGGGAGCCTCCTGCCCTCCCGGACCCCTGCCCGAGACCCCGCCAGTCCTCCCTGCTGGGCTGCAGTCCCCACCAGCCCCTCGGCCCCCCTTGACGTCTGCACTCGGAGCTGCAGAAGGACAAAGCCCACACACCAGGGGCTCGAGGGGGAGGTTTATTGTAAGAACTGTACAAAGGGGCCTGTCTGCTGGCCTGGCTTGGGCCTGTGCCTACCCGGGCACGGCACGGACGGGTGTGGGTCTGCCAGGGCGGAGGGGGCACAGGCAGGGGAGGCGCTACAGTCTGTACACAGTCTCTCCAGTCCAACAGGCGCGGAGGCTCGTGGGGCCATGCCGGTCCGGGCCCGAGGAGGGAAAGGCAGCGGGCAGGGTGCTGGCCAGGGAGGAGGCTGCCCCCTGTAGGGTGAACCTTCGGAAGGAAGAGCCGGACGGAGTGGGGCCCCTTCCACAGAGGACACAGGCAGGAGACACCGAGCAGGGCTGGGCACTGGTGTGACGAAGACAACCAGCAGAAGGGCAGATCATGGAGTCACAGGGAGCGAGACGGGGGACGCCCAGGCTGGGCGATGAGGAGGCCAGAGGGCGGGGCAGACAGAATAGAGGGCTCCGGCCTGTACAGGCAACGGACACACACACACACACACACACACACACACACGCACTTTGTTTTGGAGGTTTGGCTGCTTCCTGAGTTGTAATCAAACTGTTCACAAGAAACAAGAAAAAGAAGAGGAACTAAGGCCAACAGGGACTCGAACTTCACACATGTGTTCACACTCGTACACACTTATACGGACAGCCTCTACAGAAGACACACACACACCAGCCAGACACCACAGGGGCCCACTGACACACATGTACACAAACATACCCAGACACACATGCATATGTAGGCATCGTGGGACACAACGGTGTACACACTTGAACACACACACAAGTGAATCAATCCAGTGACTCCTCCTCCCAGCTCAGCCTCTGTCTGCTCTCCGGGTGCCAGTGGAGGCCTGGCACTGCCGTGTCCAGATCGGCTGTGCCAGCAGAATGGCTCCCGGCATTCCAGGCAGCAAGAGGTTGGAAGGTTGGGCCTGAGCCAGGTGAGCTGGGCATGGCCCAGTGTAAAATCTCTAACATGGGCTCAACTATAACATTCTTAGGATCACTTTTTGAGGGGGTGGTGGTGGTAGGGAAGGCTGAGGAGTGAGGAGGGGAGGGAGGGAACAAGATGTTTCCTCCTGAGTGCCGGGGTTCCCGCCCTGCCCCAGGTCTGGGAGCTCAGGCCAAGAAGAGCCCCCAGTGCCGTGAGACTCTGGTGGACACGACCTAGAAAAAGGCAGGTCCCAAGTGGGGTCCTCCCTTGTGCTCTTCCCCCAGGGGCCAGCCAGGGGCTGGAGGTCTGGACAGTGGATACACCAGGAAATGGCTTCAGGGGCCACAACCCCAGCCCGGTGCACCAGGATCCAGTGGCCAATGAGGCTGGTGGAGCCATTGCAGACCAGCAACGTTTCCTTTTTACAGGGAATTCCTGAGCCGCTGGGGAAACTATCCCAGAGATGGGGTGGCTGGCGGGCCCTGGGGCCAGGTGTCTGCTCTCCCTGAGGAGGGCATCTCTGGAGAGGCCAGCAGCCTGTCAGACTCTGGTGGCCAGAGGGCAGCCAATCCCTCCATCGCAGGCCGGCTCCTCCCCCGCCAGTGGGGCAGAGATTCTGATGTTCTAACCGCCCTCCAGGCCAAGAGGAGGGGCAGCAGGACCCTGAGGAGGCAAGAGCAACACGAAGGCGAAGTCACAGAGGCAGGGGTGCTGGGCCTAGCGTGGAGCCTCCAATTGCAATTCCCATTCTCCATGGTGGGGGGAGGCAGGGGCTCTGGCCTAGGTGTTAGCCCCACAGTGGCCACGTCCTGTCCCCAACAGGGAGCTGGATCAGTCCTTGACTCAAAGTCCCGCTCCCTCATCCTGCAGGCAGCTTTGGGGAAGCTTCAGGGCTCTGCCAGCCTCAGCTGGCCACCTCACTGCCACCTGCTAGACCAGAGACTCTTTGACCCCTGGGCGTACTGTTTGCCCTGGGGGTGGGGAGGAAGGGAGGGCAGCGTCGGAGGGGCTGATGGGCGTGAGTCCCATGGCAGGTCCAGCGTCCCCCGTGGAGCCCGTCTTCTCACCCTTGCCCTGCACATCGCTGTCCCCGTTCTCGGGGCCGTACAACTTGCTCATGGTGGTGACGATCAGCCCCTCCTTCTCGGGGGCCCCGTCCCCGCTACCGTCCTGGCTGTGGCGGTACATGTAGGACGCCTGCTTCACCGAGCGCTGAAGCAGGTGCCGGCGGTAGGCCCTCTGGATCTTGATGGCACATACCTCCTCGTGCTTCCTCCTGAGGGTGGTGGTGATGGGCTCATAGGAGACCTTGGAGGGGTTGGCTGCCATGAACTTCTCCTCCATGGTCTCCTTGAGGGCGTCCATTTCCCCCGAGTCTCCCAGGACCTCTTTGGTCAGGGCGAAGAGGATGTCCAGGCAGTGGATTTTGTCGCCCGGCACCATGGGCAGGTCCAGTGTGATGAGCTTGATCTTGTTGGGCTTGGCGATCCTGAGCGGCTCCTGCAAGGTGTCCACGAAGTCGGAGAGGCGGCTGTACTCGATGAACTGCGTGGCGTCGGGGTCGAACTTCTCCCACGTCTCGTAGAACATCTCAAAGTCGTCCTCACAGAGGGGCTCGCCGCTCTCCTCGGTGGCCACGTTGAAGTTCTCCAGGATGATGGCGATGTACATGTTGACCACGATGAGGAAGGAGATGATGATGTAGCTGCAGAAGAAGCAGATGCCGACGGAGGGGTTGCCACAGTCACCCTTGACGCTGCTGCCCGGGTTCTCCAGGGTGGGGTCACAGTCGGGGGGCCCGCTGTTGAGGATAGGGTTGAGGAGCCCGTCCCAGCCGGCCGACGTGGTGATCTCAAAGAGGCAGATGATGCTATTGCCAAAGGTCTCAAAGTTGAACATGTCATCGATGCCCGACTCCTTCTTGACGTAGGCGAAGTTGGACATGCCAAAGATGGAGTAGATAAACATGACCAGGAAGAGGAGGAGGCCGATGTTGAAGAGGGCAGGCAGCGACATCATGAGGGCAAAGAGCAGCGTCCGGATGCCCTTGGCCCCACGGATCAGTCGTAGGACGCGCCCGATCCGGGCCAGGCGGATCACACGGAACAGTGTGGGGGACACGAAGTATTTCTGGATCAGCTCAGAGAGTGCGAGACCTGCAGGGAGGAAGTGGTGAGCACTGCTGTCCTAGGGTGGGGGGCTGGGTTAGGGAGTGAGGGCGGCATGCGGGCTCAAGGGGGCTGGCCTGGTGCGCTCAACTTTTGGAGCACAGCCCAGATGGTCTCACCCATTAGGCCAGGCCCTCCCAGGGTCTTGGGGCAAAGGGTTACATCTTTGCCCCCACACAGCTGGATGGAGGTGAGTTATGCTAAAGTTGATGGGGCGAGGATCAGGCCTATTCCCAAGGCTGTTTGCAGATGCCATAGATGAGTTACTATCATAAGTACATACATGTCCATGCACTTCTCCAGTGGGTATGGATATGGGAACCCGAGTGTGCAACTACTTGTCAGGTAAATGTTTCTTGAGGTGTATACAGTGTGCCTCTGTGCATGAGGTGTGAATGGCAGGTGCACACGCACGTGCGTAGGTGTGATGATGTGTATAAGCATGCCGGGTGCATGTGTCCACGAGGGCAGCCTGGCCTGGCCCTGCTCACCTGCAATGGATAGGATGACAACCACAAAGTCAAAGATGTTCCAGCCGACGGTGAAGTAGTAATGGCGCAGGGCGAACATCTTGAGCACACACTCCCCCGTGAAGATGATGATGAAGATCATGTTGATGTTGTACAGGATGTCCACCTTCAGCTGGCTCTGGTCGTCCGTCTCCACCATCATGGTGACCATGTTGAGGCAGATGAGGATCATGATCACGATGTCGAAGATCTGCTTCGTCACAAAGTCGTACACCACGCCCTGGATCTTGTTCTGCAGCACAGATGGGAGTGCAGGGACACATGTGGGTGCACAGTGGGGGGAGTGGTCAGGGCCCACACAGGACATGGACAGGCAGGAGACACAGGATGACACAAACATGAAAGACAGAGGTGTATCAGGGCTTATGGTGGTGTTGGCCAGGAAATGGAGGGCAGACCCATCAGACCAGGCCATTCTATGGGGTCCCTGGGCATCCTTGCTCTGAAACCCTTCTACCTGCCAAGGTCCTCAAGCAGCCCCTCACTCTTCCCCCAAGCCAGTGGTCGGCAAACTGCGGCTCAAGAGCTACATGCGGCTCTTTGGCCCCTTGAGTGTGGCTCTTCCACAAAATACCACTTGCGGGCGCGCACGTACAGTGAGATTGAAACTTCATGGCCCATGTGCAGAAGTCGGTTTTCGGCCTGGGCGAGTCTATTTTGAAGTGGAATTAGAAGAAGTGGGGGGTGTCGGTCAGTCGGTCGGTCGGGCAACGCGTAGAAGTCAGTATTTGTGGAAGAGCCACACTCAAGGGGCCAAAGAGCCACATGTGGCTCGCGAGCCGCAGTTTGCCGACCACTGCCCCAAGTCATCACTCACTGGGAAGAGTGTCTGGCCATCATCTTCCTCCCCCTTGTAGGGACCCCTGCCCCAGAATCTACCAACTGAGGAGGTGAATGGACATTGAGGGGCTGTGTAGGGCCGGGTGAGGGGTGAACCAGGGACTGGAGTTTAGTGGGCAGCTGCTGCTTGGGCATATAGCGCCTCAATACAGTTACAAAGAGACACCCCTCCCAGCCAGTGGACCCAGCCTCCCTGCAAGCGGACTCAGCCTCACGCCAGGGACACAGCCTGGAGGGCAGAGTGTAGGCTGCATTTTGGCCCTATGGCCCCCCTCAGGCGGGAGCCTCACATAGGCTGTGGGAAGAGAGGCCCAGAGGGCAGGTACCTGGGGCCTTGGAATTGGCTTCTGAGGTTTCTTGGAGCCAAGCTTCTTCATGGCATTATAGTATTTCTTCTGTTCCTCCGTCATAAAGATGTCTTTCCCTCCAAAGTATAGTGGGATGGAGCCCGTAAGGTTGGGAGGTCCCCCTTCTCTGCCTCCAGGACCTCCCTACCTCAGGTACCATCCTTGAAGCAACCCTCATCCCAGCAGGTGCCCCTGGGGGAAAAAGGGAGAGGGACATGGAGGGGCCAGGGATGGGGGGTGAGGAGGAGGAGGAGGGGGATGACAGCGGGAAGGGAACCTGTGCTGCCCCGCAGTCTGTTTTGGGCCACTTCCCGTCAATACCTCATTGGGTCCCCAGAATCACCCAGAGAGGTTGGTAGCACCCCCTCATTTGATGGATAGGAACACCGAGGTTGGGGGAGGCCCAGTCACTGGTTCCAGGCTGCCTGGTGGGATCTGAACCCAGATGTGCTGCCTCAGCTGTGTTCCCAGCGGCAGCACCGGGTGCTGAGGCAGCGTTTGCGAACTATCAGGGCTGAATGGACCAAGGTCGGGAGGAGGGAGGCCCAGGGAAGGCGGGGCAGGATACTCATCTTCTTCTTCTGCTGGTTGAAGTTGTCAATGATGACGCCGATGAAGAGGTTGAGGGTGAAGAAGGACCCGAAGATGATGAAGATGACGAAATAGAGGTACATGTAGAGGTTCACCTCGTACTGCGGCTGCTCCCCTTGCTGCAGGGGCCACAGGGTGCGCTGGGTGGGCTTGGGGACACACGTGCTCCCTGTCCCACTGTGGGCAGGAGAGGCCTGGGGCCCAGAGGTGAACCCATCCGCCCTCGGAGCCTCAGGGCCTCCCGAGGAGACAGCATGGGGGCCTGGGGATGGGCAGAATGTGCCTCTGTGTCTTTGGTCTTGTCCCCCCCCTTGGCTCATTCATGAGCCATATCTCGTTGACCCTCACTCACCTCCCGGGAGTCCACGGCTGCATACATGATGTCCATCCAGCCTTTGAAGGTGGCCTGAGAGAGTGTGGTTGGGTGTAAGGGGTGGGGCTGCTTGCTGCCTCTATCATCCAGCCTGGTCCCTTCCTGGGCCACCTGCCCACAGCCCCACTGGGCAGACATCAGATAGAGACCAGAGAGGTCTGGGCACTACTTCAGGGTCCTGCAGCCCTGGGAGCAGGGTGGGCAGTCCCCTAACAAGGAGTGGCAGAAAGACGGGGGCACCTCTATCCACGTCCCTGCAGGGCCGGGGGTCGCACTCACCACCTGCAGGAGGGAGAGGTAGCCCAGACCCACGTTGTCGTAGTTGACCTTGACGTTGAGCCAGCGGACCTGGCCCGTGTACATCAGGCTCTCGCACTCAGACTTGTTGTTGACCTCGGAGATGTCGAACCTCTCGGAGGTGGTGGTGTTGATGCAGTAGTAGAACTTGCCGGCAAACAGGTTGACGCCCATGATGCTGAAGATGAGCCAGAAGATGAGGCAGACGAGCAGCACATTCATGATAGAGGGGATGGCTCCCAGGAGGGCATTCACCACCACCTGGGGTGGGGGTGGGAGGGAGTCATTGTCAGATCTTCTCCCAGGCAGGGGAGCCCATCTCCTCTGGGAGACAGCTCCCCACCTGCACTAACCAGGAGACCAGGAAGGGCTGGGCATGGCTCCTCAGGGAAGGCTTCCCAGAGGAGGGCGCTCTGAGCCAGGCCTGGGGAGAAGTCTGCTGGGCTGTATGGTTGGGGCCAGGGGGGCAAAGAGAAGGGTTGGGGGCTGCCAGCATGGTGGTTGGAGAGGACTCTCTGCTTGGCTGGAGCTATCAGCCCAGAGTTGGGGCCCCGGCCTTCTCTGGAAGCGCC
>NW_006300363.1:3107713-3108611 GCF_000327345.1 Myotis davidii | reverse complement strand
ACCCCAGCCCCCGTGACCAGCCCCTGCTCACTTGTTCACGGTATTAGAGACACAGGCATCGAAAAGAAGCCACCAGACTCGTTAAAGCAGCTGGACCCTGGGACCAGCGTCCTGCACCCCACCAGCCCCGGCCACACAGGCCACCTCACTGTTCCAGGCGGAGCCCAATCTGAGAATTGGTCCTTTTCAAGCAGAAGCCATGACATGACCTCCAGACAGAGTGGGTGGCACAGGCCTGGTGGTGACCAGGGCTCTATTCCTGGCTGGGGTACCAAGCAGCTGTGTGGCCATGGGCAGGTCCTGTCCCCTCAGAGGGTAGGGGTCGGCACTCTGGAGCCGGGAGGGCCCAGCACTGGCCTCTTGTATGAACAGGAGGGAGCCACTCAGGCTGAGTGCACTGATGGGCTGCAACCAGCCGACTCACAGAGGTTTGTCCCTCTGGGGCTGGTCTTGCTCCCAACAGACCTTTCACTGGGGAAGTCCCATTTGTCTTGCCTAAACCCTGTGTTTACCAGTCACTTCCACCCTCAAGAGCCCGGGGGGATCTTTTCAAACTCGCATGAACCTGAGCTCCAGGGTCAGTAGGCTCAGAGCCCTGGGCACAAGTACCTTCCTGTTTGCTTGAGTCTCAGAGCCATGGGGAACCCCAGTCTGAGTTGGGGGGGGGGGGACACCCATAAATACACGACCTGCTTTGGGTCCACCCTTCTCCCTGCTCTGGTGCCCTCACGCCCTCCTGGGAGCTGCCGCAGCCTCTGCTGCCCCCCAGTGGTGGCAGAGAAGAGCTAAGGCGCAGGAGGGCGGGCAGGAATGGGCACTTGGGCTGGTTCAGGAGGGTGTCTCAGGTCCCAGCCTGGACCTTCTGCTTCCCCTGGTGGTGGCTGGAGTACAGACATGT
>NW_006300363.1:3093539-3107610 GCF_000327345.1 Myotis davidii | reverse complement strand
CCCCAGCACCCACCCGCATGCCCTCGAATCGGGACAGTGCCCTCAGGGGGCGCAGGGCCCGCAGTGTCCGCAGGGATTTGATGGGTCCCAGCTCCGAGTAGCCCATCCAGTTGGCCACCAGGCTGATGATGGAGACCTGCAAGGGGAAAGGGGGATTGGGGTGTCAGGGAGTGCAGGGCCCCTGGCTCCCCCCAAAGCCCCGGGACTCAGCCCTTGAGGACAGGTCTGCCACAGGGGCCTCCTAGACTCACAGCTCTAAGGGGTCTCTCCCAGGCCCCTTCCCTAGTGGGTGGTCCTCTCTAGGGGGGATTGTCCCAGCGCCTATAGGAGCCTGGGCTCTATCTCAGCGAAACAGCGGCCCTGTGCCCGTCAGAGAGGTTACAACAGTGATTCTCAACCTGCCTAATGCCGCGACCCTTTAATACAGTTCCTCATGTTGTGGTGACCCCCAACCATAAAATTATTTTCGTTGCTACTTCATCACTGTAATTTTGCTAATGTTATGAATCGTCATGTAAATATCTGTTATGCAGGATGTATTTTCATTGTTACAAATTGAACATAATTAAAGCATAGTGATTAATCACAAAACAATATGTAATTATATATGTGTTTTCAGATGGTCTTAGGCGACCCCTGTGAAAGGGTCGTTCGACCCCCAAAGGGGTCACGACCCACAGGTTGAGAACCGCTGGAATACAACATCTTCCACAGATATGGGCAAGGACAGTCATCACCCTCCTACTCACCCTCTTGCCCTCAAGGCTCCCCTTTCTCTCAGGGAGTAGAGGTCCCCCCAGCCTGTTAGTCCCCTTCCTGGCCAGCTGTGTCCGAGGAGCCTGAGACCCCAGCCTCTGCGAGGGCAGGACGGCTAACCAGGGGTCTGACGCGCTCTGTGACCTCGGGTAGTACACTTTGAAGCCGTAGGCCACCCACTTGAGCAGCATCTCCAGGATGAAGATGTAGGTGAAGACCTTGTCGGCGTACTCCAGGATGGTGCGGATGGTGGGCCGCTGCTCGATGTAGATGTCCTCGAAGGCCTGCGGGCACAGCACGGGGTGGCCAGAGCCCAGGAGGCCGGGCAACCATGTCCCCAGCCCTGCCCGATGCTGCTGGGTCCCAGAGGCCTGGGATGGGGCCAGGCCGGTGGCGTCTCCCAGACTCCTAATGCCCATCATGGGGGTGAGCGAGTTCCCCGTGGGGAGAAGCTCCTCCGGCGAGTTCCTCAAGGGCTCTGGGCTGGAGCCTGTCCAGGCCGCGTCCCTCCCGCAGTGTGGGAAGGAGGGGCCCCCCCCGAGGGCCTGCTTTGGGCCTGGCCCCTGCCTCGCCCATGCCCCTCCCCAGGGCAGTGCCTACCAGGGCGCCACTGCTGAGCAGGATCATGAAGACGATGAAGGTCTCAAACCAGTTGTGCTCGACGATCTTGAAGCAGGCCCTGCGCAGGGTCCACCACGTCTTCCCGCGGCCCTGGGAGACGTCCACGTAGAGGCAGGGACAGCGCTGCACACAGGCTGGGGAGCACAGGGGCACCCCGTCACGGGCCCGGTGGCTGCCTCCCCATGCCTGTCAGCATGTTCCCGTCACCTCCCAGGATGCCCCCTCCAGACCTGCACCTCACTTCCTCCCCCTCCCCGGCCTCATGTCCTCCCCTGCTGGTTGGAAATGGGCCCGGCCCCTCCCCTAGAATGGGGCTCCCAGGCTCTCCCCACACAGCCTTCTCCGCCATGTGCCAACTGCTGCCAGGGATGGATGCGCAGCAGAAAGACAAGCAGGGGTGTGGGCCCCCAGCTCAGGGGCTGTCCCACCTTCCCCGCTCCGCCAGGCAGCCTTCACTCTGCACAGCTGGGCCCTGTTCTCCAGAGCTGTGCCCTGAAGGCTGAGCAGGCCTTTCTCCCTGATGACGCTGCCCAGGAAGACTGACTCAGCGCTGCCTTCCCTGAGCCCCGCTTCGTGTCCAGGGCTCGATGGGGAATTGGCAAGGCAGCCCTCGGGGTGCTGCCGGCACCCACTGCACACACTGAAGGCTCAGGTCAGGGCTGGAGGCACCCCGGCTCTGACACCCCTGCCTGGTGCTGCAGGGCAGGGTGGCATCAGGGGAGAAGGTCCCACATGCTTTTGGTGACATGCATGCCCCCGAGAGGTCCCCAGGGAGGCAATGGGCTGGGATCTGCTGGGCCGGGGGTGCACCAGGCGAGGTGGGGTGCACGTGTGCGGGCTCACCCTCAGTGAAGCACTCCTCAGGCTGCTCCCCCTCAGGGTTCTCCTCCACCTGCTCCTCGGCATCCTCCTCGGGGGGCTTGTAGTCCACTGTGCTGCAGACGGAGGAGTTCCTGTCCAGGGACTGTGGCAGCTTCTGCAGGGGCCAACAGGGTCATGTGACCCCTGGGTCCTCCCACCAGGTGGGGCAGAGGAGGTTAGGGTGGGAGACCAGAGGGAGAAGAGAAAGAGGGATTGGGCAGACCTACTCACTCACTCACTCACTCACTCAACCATGGATTATGGAGCGGGCACCGGCTCATGCAGAACCAGTTACCAAGGCAGCCGTGGTCCTGCTCTTGTGGCACTTAGATTGGGAGCAGGGTAGGGCTCAGGCCAGGCAGGGGCGGTGAGGATGTGAGTGGATGTGTAAAGGCCCCAGGTAAGGGAAGAGGCTGGGAGAAAAGCAGGCTGGGGTGGCTGGGGATGGCTCCGGCTGCTGGAAGTTCTGGGAAGCTTGGGAAGGCCTGACGAGGGCAGCAGAGGAATAAGATGCCTAAAGGTACTTGCGAGAGGCCTGAATGGGGGTCAGAACAGACTAGGGCTGCCACAACCCCAGATATCAGTGCGTGGTGTCCCCAGACCTGTCCCTAGGGGCTGTCTGGATGAGGAACCTACCAAGGACCAACAATTTTCCCAGCTGGAGCTCCAGCCAGGGGCCAAGAAATCTGATGGGAGTGGAGCAGGCGGGGAGGCTGGTTCTCCGATCTGGCCAAGCCTCCCCCACCTCCTCCTGGTGCCTGCCAGCTCCCGGGCCTAGACTCCCTCAAGGGGGAACCCCTACATGGTTGGGGGTGAGGCCCCTGAAGAGGAAGATGGAGAGGGCAACTGGATGTCAGCTCTGGATCCAGAATGGTGACCAGAAAACTAAGAGTCCTGGTGTCCAGTTGACAGAAAGGGAGACTGAGGCACGGGGCAATAGGTCAGCCAGGGCATCCACTGAGTCAATTGTCCCACCCATGTGCCCCCACTCCCGAAATCCCCCTTGGAATCCTGTTTTCCTGGCTCTAAAGCGTGCTCAGAGCCCTGGCCTGGGTGTCTCCAGCCCTCCCCCACCCCCGCTCGTCATACCGAGGTCCGTGTCATAGTCCCGGGTATTTATAGCTTGGCAGGCACTCGGCCCTCTGGAAAGTCAGCGTGCCACATATTTGGGGGGAATAAGAAGTCAAGAACTTTCAGGGCAAAGTTCATTTGGGCCCTGGTGCCCAGCCCAGCCCAGGGCCCATAGGGTGCCGGTGGGCAGGGCCTTATGCTAGGTCCTTCCCCAGTCAGGCCGCAGGGTGGGTGAGGGGCTCAGAGTCAGCTTCCCGAGGAGGCCCAGGCAAGGCCCCAGAGCTTCCGGGGGTGACCAGCAGCCCCTCACCATCCTGGGAGGGAAGGAGCAGGAGCAGGGGACATTTCAGCCCAGCCGCTATAGGGCCCCTACAGGGGCTGGGGGGGGGTGGGGTGGTCAGGACTCTTACTGAGGCTCCCTGCACTCTCCCTACCTGAACTCCTTGCTCCACTGCACCTCTCCTCAGAGTCCCCAGTCCAACCTGGCACTCTGGCCCACCCTGGGGGGGAAGGGACCAGCCCAGGGGGCGCTCTAAACAGAAATAGGTAACAATGGCAAGAACGGAGTGGGGTAAAGAGAGCCCTGGAGTAGAGGTTTCACAGGTTAAGAACAGCCGGGCCAAGATCGCCACCTGCTGGTGAAACAGGGCCCTGCCGGAGTTGTGGGGGTGGGGTGAAGGGCACTAGGGCAGGCAGGACCTGTCATGCTAATCATGTCAATAACAGCAGTAACCGTCACCATTTACCCAGCGCTCACTATGTACTGTACACACATCCTCTCATCTAAGGTCACCACCACAGTGACCCCAGGTAGGCACCATGACCCCCATTTTTCAGATGGAGAAATGGAGGCTTGGAGGCTTGAATAAAGTCACACAAAAATGTGAAGCTGTGACCGCTGACCCCCGACGCCAGGCTCTGCGATGGGCTCACCTTGACATCCTCCGCCTCCGAGAAGGTGTCAGTCTCCTCCTCGGTGGGCATCTCCAGGTCGGACTCCTCGGAGGCGATGGGCACGTGGATGGTCAGGTAGGGGTTGTTGATGAAGTTGAGGTGGTCCAGCTCAATGCTGGGGGTTGGCCCGTCAGCCAGGCCCACGTGGTTCAGGATGTGATTGTCCTTCAGGTCCTTGTCACCCTCCTTGGGCGGTGGTTCCTTCTTCTCGTCCTCGGGGGCACTCTCCCCGGCCTCCCCGGCCTCCCCAGCCTCCCCGGCCTCCCCGAGCCTCCCGATTTGGAGTATGATCTCCTTGGGGCTCAGGATTTTGCCGTGCAGCAGCCCCAGCAGGAAGGCTTTGGCGAAGCTGATGCCCCACTTGATGCGCCCGATGGCGATCTGCAGGTTGTTCATCTCGCCGTCCTCGTCCGGGGCTGCCAGGCTGTCGGCGCTAAAGGAGCTCAGCAGCAGGGCCAGGAAGAGGTTCAGGACCTGGGACCAGGGGTAGGGGAGCCTCAGCTCAGCCTCCGGGCCCCTGAGGGTCCTCAGGCCTCCAGGCCAGATCTACTCCATATTGAACATTTAAAACAGCGCCACCTAATGGAGACCTCACGACTGCTCATGGAGGTGAGGCCTGCCACTCTTATCCCCACTTGGCAGGTGAGGAAACTGAGGCTTGGGCACAGGCTAGGACCTTGCGGACCGAGGCTGAGGCAGGGCTTGGGAGGCCCCTGGATGACAGGGACTCTTTCCATGATGCTGTCCTCTGCCTCCACTGCCAGGGGACGCAGAGCAAAGACCAGGGTGCATGTCTCCGAGCTTCCAGGACTTACAGGGAACCACTTCTTTGAGCCATCTTTTCTTTCCTGATAAGTGGGATTTTAATAGACCCTGTGCTCCCAGTGCTCAGAGGCATGTCCCCTGTTGCCCTGGAAGGGGCAGTGACCTCTTTCTCCATGGGGTCCCCTGCTCCACGTGGTTCTCTTCCCAAAGTCTTGCTGAAAGGGACATAAGAGGCTTCTGGTCTACCCACTGCCTCCCGTCAACTTTATCTTCCAGTGGCCAGACATTTACTGGGCCCCTCCATTGAGCACAGGAGCCAGTGGCCTGAGGGAGCTCCCACCTGCTAGAGACAGACATCTGATCAGAAAAATCATATGCAGTGAGTTTGCACGGCCGTGGAGATGGGCACGGAGGCTTTGAGACCATGCTGCTTGGTTTTGAATCCTAGTTTACGAGCTGTATGTCCAGAGGCAAGTCAGATCTCTGCAGTGTGCCTCGGTTTCCTCATCTGCATATGCAGATGTTTCCAGTGCCTGCCTCCTCGCATTGTGGTGAGCACACAGTAGGCACTCCAACATGTTGGCTGTTAGGTGTGCAATATTGGAAGGCAGGGCCAGGCTCTTTCTCTGGGGGCCCTGGGGAGGCCCTGGGAGCCTGTCCATGGGAACCGCCCACCCTTGCCCATCTTCTCCGCCTGCCTCTCACTGTCTGACTTTCACCAGCGTCCTCCAAGAGCCTTCTGTCATCGTCTTAACCATCGTGTTAACATGATACCTTTAAAATAGACAGGGTGTCCCCACAAAAAAGTATACATTCTTTAACAGCCGACAACTCAATTTTGAGAAAATAAATACTGCCTTGATAATTATTCAAAGTATGTATATACATTTTGGGGACACCCTATATATATGTGGTGTCTTGTATATATTCTTTCCTTGGGGGAATGTCCTGGGGGGATTCTGCCCCATATCCATACCCCCAGGTACTTTGCTGCCTTTGCCCCCCACCAAAATTTCTTGGTTTTTTCTTCTCTCTCTTGGGGGGAGGCATCCAGTTGCCAGAAACACATCTGAGATGGGAATTAGCTGCTCTCTGGGTCAGCAGGGTTTGCACACGGCTCTTGCCTGGGACAGAAATAGCCTCCTTGGGCAAGGCGGGGAGCGGGGGGACTGGAGGAGGGGAATGGACATCGTGCCCCCTGGGGGCTCTGAGGGGTGGGTTACCTATGACTTAGTCATTTTCCCTCCTTCACAGGAGCCCAAGGAAGTGCCCAAGTGCCATGGATGCAGGGGACATGGGTACCCACACTCCCTGGCAGGGTGCCCTCATGCCCTCTGCACACACCTGCCTCCATGAGCCTGGGGGGGGGCGGGGGCGTGGACCGTGCCCAAGGAGCTGACACTGCCACCTCCCTCGGCTGCTCCACTCCCTCTGAGCGAAGTGGGAGAACCACAGAGCTGGACCAGAAAAGGGTGTCAGCGGTGGGTGAGGGAGTGCGTGCGGGGTGTGTGTGCGTGTGTGTGACACACACACAGACTCAGTGCAGGGGTTCCAGCCTCGAGCCAGACTGCTTCGGCTCACAGGTGACGGCCTCACTTCCCGGGGCCTCTGCTTTCTCATCTACAAAGCAGAGCTGAGCACACGGAGCGTATTCCGAGTGCCGGATGAATGTAAACGGAGGCCAGCCATCCCCATCCTTGCTGGTGTGGATGTCATCACTGTCAGCACTGCGGTTACGATCTATGCTATTGTCATGGGAGTTCAGAGACACAGGTTCTAGTCCAGGCTCAGCTTCTCGCTAGCTGTGTGGTCTGGGCAGTGCCTCCTTGGAGCACAGAACCAGCATCACCGGCCTCACAGGGTTGTGGGCAACATCCAGGATGATGCAAAGAAAGCCCCTCACGCAGGCACTGGCCCCTGGCAGGAGTGTGAGGCCCCCAATGGGTATCTACACCACACATGCCTGTGACATTTGAACTCCCCTGACCTCGAGGGCCAAGTGCTTTGCTAATCACTGAGATGTGTGTTGTGTAATCCTCAGGACCACCCGGTGAGGTGGGTCACCCCCATTTTCCAGATGAGACATACTGAGACCAAATAGGCTAATAACTTGCTCAGGGTTTCCCAGTGAGTGGTGGCAAAGTAGGGGCTTGACATGATTTTGAGTTTGCACACAAAACCCCCTTGCAGAGCCTTTCTGTCACCCCCAGGTCCTCAAACTACATGACAAACTGCTACTCAGAGACTGCTACCCACACCCTAATCCTGCCCCCGGGGTCTGCCCAGACATCTTCCCTCTCTTTCTCCAATCCCCAAGACCCCCCTCCCAGGGACTACCAGCCTGGGGCCGCCTCTCTAGCTGTCCCTCATCCCAGGGTCTCCTCTTCAGTTGAGGTGACAACCCACCCCACCAATCTGCTCCTGCCCCAGCCAGAGCTCAGTGATATCTGAGAAGCGCTGACCCAGCAGCCCAAGGATTCCACAGGCCTTTGCAGAACATGTTGGGGAGGGAGGGGGATGGGACATGCGTCTTCCTGCCTCTGTTGCCCAGGGCAGTGCCTGCCAGCCACCGCAGGGGGCAGCTGAGCACAGCACTCTGGGTAGGACTGACCCCCATGCCACCCAGAGAAGGGGAGGAGTCGGGGTCGGCAAGGTGAGGATAGATGCCTGCCAGGCCCGAGCCACAGAAATGCTGGTCCACAGCCCCACAGCCTGTTTCTCATCAGCCCCTGCACCCCGTCCCTGCACCGGCCCCCCACAAGCCAAGCCCAAAGTGGCAGGATGGATGCTGTTTATGCCAACTCTGGATTCTCCCAACACCCGGGGCCTGATTCCCAGGTACAGAGGGTGAGAGGGTGGGAGAAGGCCAAGAGGCCCAGCAACCTCAGATGCCAGCTCCACGCTGTGCCTTCTTGCACACTGGCACGTCACTCCTCCCAGCCACCCTATAAGGTACCCACTATTTTTCTTTCATGTAAAATTGGAGAATCCAGCCAACCAGAGAGCAGTAATTGGTTCAAGGTCATGCAGATGGAAAAGGAGCTGGGATTGGAACTTAGATCTGTCTGATTCCAATTATTATGTTACTTTACCCCAAACACTAGGTTTCAACAGCACTAATCACAGTGCCAGCCCTGGGCCAGCAGCAAGAGCATCTCCAGATCTCGTTAGAAACACAGATTCCCAGGTGCAGGCCCAGAGCTGCTAGATCAGACTGGGGTGGGTGGGAGGAGGCGGCAGGTTCTAAGAATCTTGCAAGCAACTCTTAAGCAGGTTAAAATTTGAGAATCATTGGATTAAACCACAAAAGTTTTGCCATTTTGAGGGAAACAAAAGAAAAAATAAACAAATGAGACTACATTAAACTAAAAAGATTTTACACGGCAAAGGAAACCATTAATAAAACAAAAAGACAACCTATGGAATGGAAGATTTTTGCCAATGATATCTACACTGATAAAAGAGAAAGATGCAAATTGACTGTACCTTTGTGATGCCCACCAGCCAATCAGGAGTGGGTATGCAAATTAACCCAACAAAGCTGGCAGGTTAATTTGCATACACAGGCGCTGAGCGGCTGGGGGAGGGGCAGGATGCTTGCATCATTGCTATGGTGACAACACAGGCATTCTGCATCACCCCAGTTGCTCCGGGCCTCTGGGCAGTGTGGGAAGGCAGAAAGGCGGCTTCAGCCTGAGCAAAGGCAGTGCCAGCAGCCAGGGGAAGGAAGGCCCATTCTTGCACGAGTCTTTGTGCATCGGGCCTCTAGTATCTTATAAAGGGCTAATATCCAAAATTTATAAAGAACTTATACAATGCAACACCAAAAAAACCAAACAAATCCAATCTTAAAAATGGGCAAAGGACCTGAATAGACACTTCTCCAAAGAGGACACACAAATGGCTGATATATGAAAAAATGCTCACCATCACTAATCATCAGAGAAATTCAAGTTACAACCATAATGAGATATCACCTCACACCTGTCAGAATGGCTATCGTCAATAACCCATAAACAACAAGTGTTGGAGAGGATGTGGAGAAAAGGGAACCCTTGTACACTGGTGGTAGAACTGCAGATTGGTGAAGCCACTATAGAAAACAATAGAGAGCATCCAAAAAAATTTATGGCCCAGCGATTCCACTTCTGAAGAAAGCTAAAACACTAATTGGAAAGAATATATGCACTCTTATGTTCACTGCCACATTATTTACAATAGCCAAGATACGGAAGCAACCCAAGTGCCCATCACCAGAGGAGTGGATAAAAAAGTGGTGATGCATATGTACAACAGAACATTACTCGGCCATAGAAAAGACTAAAATCTTATCATTTACCACAGCATGGATGGGCTTAGAAGGTATTATGCTAAGTGAAATAAGTCAGTCAGAGAAAAACAAATAACATATGATTTCACTTATACGTGGACTCTAAAGAAAAAAATAAACAAAATTGAAACAAACTCATAGATACATAGAGAACAGACTGATGGTTGCTAGCGGGGAGAGGAATTGAGGGACTGTGTGAAAGAGGTAAAGGGATTAAGGTATAAATTGGGCCCTGGCTGGTGTGGCTCAGTTGGTTGGGCATCATCCCATGCACCACAAGGTTTCTGGTTCCATTCCCAGTCAGGGCACATGCCCGGGTTGTGGGTTGTGGGGGTGTGCAGGAGGCAGCCAATCCAAGTTTCTCTCTCTCCCTCTCCCTTCCTCTCTCTCTAAATAGCAGTAAAAAAATATATGAACAACAACAATAAAAAAGAAGTACAAATTGGCCGTTACAAAATAGTCACGGGGCTGTAAAGTCCAGTATAGGGAATGTAGTCAATACTATTGAAATAACTAGTTATAGTACTAGGTGGGGAATGGAAATATCAGGGGGAAGACGTTGTAAAGTATGTGAGTATCTAACCACTATGCTGCACACCTGAAACTAATGCAAAATAATACTGAATAGAAACTGTAATTGAAAAATAAAATTAAAGAAAAAATTTGCCATTTTGGGGTTTGAGGGGGCAGGAAGAGAAGAGCCATGTATCATGCAGTTCAACTCATAGGAAAAGGGCCCTCGCATGACAGCCCCCTTCAGAGGGAATAACGGAGATAAAAGAACGGGTCATGTCTTGGACGCTTGGATTTCCTGGGCAAGGGTGGGGGGGCCACCCAGCCGGCCTCACTCACCACTAGGTTGCCGATGACCATGACCATGAGGAAGACGGTGAGGCACATGGCCTGGCCGGCCACCTCCATGCAGTCCCACATGGTCTCGATCCACTCGCCACACAGGATGCGGAAGATGATGAGGAAGGAGTGGAAAAAGTCGTGCATGTGCCAGCGGGGCAGGCTGCAGTCCGAGGCGATCTTGCACACACACTCCTTGTAGCTCTTGCCGAACAGCTGCATGCCCACCACGGCGAAGATGAACACGATGATGGCCAGCACCAGCGTCAGGTTGCCCAGCGCCCCCACGGAGTTGCCGATGATCTTGATGAGCATGTTCAGCGTGGGCCACGACTTGGCCAGCTTGAAGACCCGCAGCTGCCGGGCGGGAAGAGGGCAGGGGCGAGTGAGGCCGAGGGACTCCTGGTCAACCTGGGGGAGCCCTATCCTCAGGGGAAAGAATCATCTTGAACAGCTCGATTCCCCATTCCCTGAGTGATTGGAAGGCCTCAGTTTGCCTCTCTATTAAATGAGAACATTCATATCCTACTACCTCAGGCTCTTCATATGTTCAAAAGGAAAAAAAAAGTCCTTATTTGTCAAAGATACAGATAAAGCTTCCAGCCAGTGTGAGTCAGTGGTTGATAGTCAACCTATGAACCAGGAGGTCATGATGCCTGGGTGGGCACCGGTAGGGGGCATGCAGGAGGAGCCAGTCAATGATTCTCTCTCATCATTGATGTTTCTATCCCTCTCTCTCCTTTTGCTGAAATCAATTTAAAAAAACGCCACATATTTAAAGATACAGATAAAGTGTTTACAAGTGAAATTATATGTTGGGATTTGCTTTAACATACTCTCCTCCACAAAAAGTGGGGGGACAGATGAAACAAGAGCAGCAGACTATTGATGGCAATTGAAGCTGGGTGATAGGTACACAGAGGTTTATTATACTTTACTAGGGGACCGGTGCATGAATTCATGCATGGGTGGGGTCCAGCCAGCCCGCTCTGATCGGGGCCGGCCACAGGGAAGGTCCAAGGGCAGCTGGTGGGCCGGCCCCACCCCTGATCTGGGTGGGGGGACCGATCGGGGATGGGGCCAGCCAGGGGAGGGTCCGCAGGTGGTTGGCCAGCTGGTCTCGTCCCCTGGTTGAACTCCCGGTCGAGGGGACAATTTGCATATTAGCCTTTTATTATATAGGACACTTTTGTGGATGCATGAAAGGTCCCAGAATAAAGTTTAAAAAAATAATAAAAGTGCTCTCAGGGGGTGGTGGAAAGGGCACTAATTCAGAGCTCCGAGTCTATCACTAAAGATCCTCCCAAGCCTTAGCTTTCAGGGCAACAGTCCTGGCCAAAGTGCCTGTTCCACAGCCACCCAAAGTCACAGGGGTCAAGCTCCTGGGTTGTCATTTTGGCCCCCAGCAGCCCTGTGCGATAGGGGAAGGGGCTCCCTTCCTCCCTATTTTCAGTAAGAAAATCCCCACCCTGCCCCTCTCCCACCCCGGCCCGGGGCTCACGCACCAGACGGAAGGAGCGGAGCACCGACAGCCCCTGCACGTTGGCCAGGCCCAGCTCCACCAGGCTGAGCGTGACGATGATGCTGTCGAAGATGTTCCAGCCCTGCTGGAAGTACTCGTAGGGGTCCAAGGCGATGAGCTTCAGCACCATCTCTGCTGTGAAGATGCCCGTGAAGACCTGTGGGGTGGGGGGCGGCCCCGTCACAGGTCACAGAGCTTCCGGGAGCACAAGGCTTTGAGAGTCCCTGCCCGACTCCCACCTCCTGGCAGATCCAGGTAGTGGCGCCCACGGCACCCGAGTGTGTGTGAGTGAGGAGTGGGGTGGCCATTCCACAGGGGAGATGGGGACCACCCAGAGACCTGGGCCCTTCCGTTTTTGGCCATGTGACCGAGGCCAGTCCTCAACCTCTCGGGGCCACTCACAAGAATATTTAACACTCACAGAGGGCTTTGTGGTTGCCATGATGACCTCATTGGTATGCCGGTTTCTGTGTAATTGGGAGGGATTATCACACCCGTCTCAGGAAAAGGAAACTGAGGCTCAGAGAGGTTAGCGGGAAGTGCTCGGTCGTGCTGCCCACATGGGAACGAGTCAAGTCTCAAACCTGCTTGTATCAGTGTCCTGTTTCTGCTCCCTACAGCCTCTCTACCCTCCCTGGCATGGGTCTCAGGACCCAGCCTCTTGGTGGGCTTGGAAGTCTAGGGCAGGGGCCAAAAGGGGGCAAAGTTGGGAACAATGAGGAGGCCAGAGCCGCCTCACCCCGAAACACAACCCTCTATATGGCGTCTGAGGGCTGCAGAGTCCCTGAAAACTACCCCCTTTCCCCCAGGGCACGGCCCCCCTCCTGCCAGACACCAGCTGCCCTGCGTCCACAGCTTGCCCTGGCACATGCTGAGCCCCGCCCAGAAGCTGTCTCTGGCCATAGCAGGTGCCCAGTCGGGAGCAGAATGTGGGCAGGGGGTGAGCAGGCTGTGGGCCGGCCCCATCACGTACACCCCAGCAGCTGCACCAGGTCCAGAGCATGCCCTGGCCCTCCAGCCCGGCGCGGCCACGGCTGCTCTGGCATCTCCATGGAACACACTTGCCTGCCTCCCAGGCTGGGGACTCCAAGGTCCGAATCCCTTGCTATCCACCCAGGCCTGTCCTTCCTCAAGCCTCACATCTCACTCTCTGAGGCCCCCCCGACCCTCAGGGTGGGGGAGCGCCTGGCCCATTTGCCATCCTGAAAACATTTGAAGGAAACTGAGAAGGGCGGGCAGGGCTGGAGGAGGAGGAGGCGGCTTTTTCCCTTTGTCAGGCTCCACCGTGGCTGGCAATGAGGTGATAATGCTCCTAATGGGTAGGGATAAGCAGGCGGATCAGCGTGTGTCAACAATAGCGGAGCAGGCAGGGCTGCAGAGGGTAGTAAGCCTGGCCACGCTGGAGAAAGGGGAGCGGGCAGGGGGCTGAGGGCTGGGGGACTAGGCCCTGGGGCCTCCAGGATGAGCTGGGGCCTCTTGGGCCAGGGTGCCCATGGCTATATGTCCTACTTCCAGGTCCCGTAGTCCCTCTTAGGCCCACAACAAACAACCTCTAAAGGTGGAGAGACTTGTCACCCAGTCCCCCCACCTCCATTGCCTCAACTCCCCCATATCTGCATCCATGGCATGACCTGGACTCCAGATCCCTGGAGTCCTGATCTTAAGGATTCCAGAACCTCAACCCCACTCTCTCTGCTCCCAGCTATCCTGAAACCCAAATACATCCCATGGATCACCTCATATACCTTCCTTGTACATCAACTTATGTCCCCCACAAGCTGAGAAAATAACCCCAGCTGTCCACATATGCCCCCCCCCCCAATAGTGCCCCATATTTCCACAGCTGAGAGGGCTCCATCAGGCCCTGTGTCCTCTCTCCTGTCCTGCCTGGGAATGACCACCCCTCCCTTACCCTCTCCCTACCAGGTTGCCCACGTTGAGCACGTGGTCAAATTCGTCTGTCATGGGGTAATGCTCCATGGCCATGAAGAGGGTGTTGAGCACGATGCAGATGGTGATGCCCAGGTCCACGAAGGGGTCCATGACGATCAGGTGGATGATGTTCTTGAACTTCATCCATGGGGCGCAGCAGTTCCATATGAGCACTTTGTGGGCACACTTGTACCACCACGGTGGGCACTTCTGGTGGGCCTCTTCCAGTTCTGGGGGTAGGGTGGAATCAGACACGTGATGTGGATCCCCCTCTCAGTGGCTACCTTCCTCCACTTGGTCTTTGGGGCTCCCCAAGCCCTGCCCCTTAGATCACATCTCAAACCTCACCCCTCAGGGTCCCCTACTCCAAGCCACACCTCTCAGTGCAACACCCTCAAAACCCAACC
>NW_006300363.1:3081939-3093448 GCF_000327345.1 Myotis davidii | reverse complement strand
GGGGGGCAAACTATGGCCCACGGGCCGGATCCGGACCGTTTGAAATGAATAAAACTAAAAAAAAAAAAAGACCATACCCTTTTATGTCATGATGTTTACTTTGAATTTACATTAGTTCACACAAACACTCCATCCATGCTTTTGTTCCGGCCCTCCGGTCCAGTTTAAGAACCCATTGTGGCCCTCGAGTCAAAAAGTTTGCCCACCCCTGCTTTAGAACCTGCCCCCCAAAGACCTGCCCCTTAGCGGCCTTTGCCCCAGGCCCCTTCTCTCAATGGGCTATTTAAAGCTTCGGTCTTCTTGACACAACCCACAAAGCCCTGCCCCTCAGTGACTGTCACCCCTGACAGTGGCCCAGGACAGTGATCCTGCACCCTGCTCTCGCAATGCCTGAGGGTCCCTGGTGGGAGGTCACTGCTGGGGGTCGGTTCCCAGTTCCTCCTGCCACTGGCCAGTGCCACTGGGGAGCAGACTGGGATCCCCCTGTGGGCTCTTTATCAGTTTGGCAGTAATGCCGGCCCCTCCAGACTGTTCCCAGCCAATCAGTCACTTCCCACCAGGGCAGCTTTCTGGAAATGTCCCCTGTTCTTGCCGCCCTAGCTCAAAAGCCCGTAAGGCCCATGGATGAAGCTGCTCCTCCACCTGGACTCGGGCCTGTGCTGCTGTGGGAATCTCAGCCCAGGCATGATCTCATTTCATTCCCACCAGAACGTCATACGTGCTGTCAGTGCCTCCATCTCATAGAGGAGGAAAGGGGACTGGAGTGGGGCAGTCCCATGGGTCCTTGGATTTGCAAGCATGATTGGGACACCCCAGGGGTGGGGGTGGCTGACTCTCACCCCCACCCAGGAGTTAGCAACCTGGGCCTCTTATAAAGGCTACACATTCTAGTCCAGCGGTTCTCAACCTGTGGGTCGCAACCCCTTTGGAGGTCGAACGACCCTTTCACAGGGGTCGCCTAAGACCATCGGAAAACACATAGATAATTACATATTGTTTTTGTGATTAATCACTATGCTTTAATTATGTTCAATTTGTAACAATGAAAATACATCCTGCATATCAGATATTTACATGACGATTCATAACAGTAGCAACATTACAGTTATGAAGTAGCAACGAAAGTAATTTTATGGTTGGGGGTCACCACAACATGAGGAACTGTATTAAAGGGTTGCGGCATTAGGAAGGTTGAGAACCACTGTTCTAGTCTGACCTTAACAACACCACCCCACCCCCAACCTGGCTGCTACTGCAGGTGCTACTGCCAAAAATTCTCACAACCATCCAGCAAGGGCCGTGTTGAGTGATCTCCTAGGCCAGCTCTGCCCAGCATTCTCTGGGGCATTCTCTGGCAGGGCACCCATATCTGGATGCCTGTCATACAAGGTTAGGTGAGATGGTGCCCTCTAGAGGTGTGCAAAGTCCTCTAAGATGGTGGTCGCCAACCATTGGGACCTCACGGACCACCCGTTGGCAACCGTTGCTTTAGGACCTCCAAGTCCTTCCTGACACAAGTGGCCTGGGAAGGGAACCAGATCTCTTCTATGACAGATTTCCTTCCTTCCCTTACTCCCCGCCTCTCTTTTCTTCCCTCCCTCCTTGTCATTCATCCATATACCCATGTGTTTCTTCCCATTCATTAATCTTTCAGCTCATCCATCTATCCATCATCCATCCATCATCTATCCATCATTCCTCCATTATTCATCCATCCATCCATCCAACTATTTGTGTAAATCTATCTACCTTCTCTTTATTACCTCATGCTTATCCTCCTCCTGAGACTTGGGGAGCAGCATGGACATTTGAGGGAGTCTGTGACTCTACCTGGGCAGAGTCTGGCCTTTGGCCTTTAACTTTTACCCAGAGACATTTGAGGAGCAAGATCTCCCGTTTCCGGAACTTTGGGCCTTCCTGGTTAGTATTAGTATCCTGTCCCCCAAGGCCCTCCCGGAAGCCCCCATTTCCCGTGGCAGCCTGGCCTTGCAGCCAGAACGGGGCAGGGTAAGCCAGGACTATATTTATCATGGCCATTTCTTCGATGCCAATATTAAGTTACTGTCCTCCTGAAGCTGGGCCCAGCCAGCCCCGCCCTCACTTCCCCAGGAGCCCAAGTGGCCTGATGGGCAGGACATGCAGTGTAGGATGGGTCTGGGGGAGCCGGGCACTCACCTTCCATAGCATCTGAGATGGCGCTGTCTGCGCTGCAGCTCGGCCTTGGGGGCCCCTTCTCCCCTGGTGATGTGTCCAGGCTGCCATTGCAGTCTTTGCCGTGGGCTGGGTCACCATCTGCCTCCGCATCTTCCAGAGCCTGGGCAGCCTTGGCCTGTGGACCAGCAGGGTGATGGGCATGAAGTCCATTTCTGAGCCAGGAGGATGGACTGATTGACTGTCAGAGCTTCCTCACGAACCCTTTAGGATGGGGCCCCTCTTCTTGGCCTGCACTGAGCCTAGTGGTGGTCCAAAGTGACGGAGGACCCTCATCCTTGGAGACCCTCCACTCTGACGCCGTGACTGAGCCTGCACTTTGTGAGATGATGAGAGAGTGGGCACTGCTCCCTGGGGCCTCGTTAGGACCCGCCCCTCTCTTGACAGGAACCCATATTCTGCCCAGAAAGAATCACAAAATCATAGATATTCAAACTGGAAGGCTACTTCTGATTCCTTGTCACATATGGGGAAACTGAGGCACAGAGCTGCAAAATACTCTTTCTACTGCCTGGATGTCTCCCATCCGACCAAAGCCCCCAGCCGGGGGCCTCTGCTCCCCCTGTCTCCAAGCCCCGCTCCTTCCTCTCCCTCACCCTCAGCCTGCCCAGGAGAACCCAGGCTGAGGGGCAGGGAGATAGATCCCTGGGTCCTCGGCCTCCTCTCTCTGAGTCCAGACCTTCTCCATTTCCTCCTGATGCTTTTTGTATTTCTCCAGCAACTGCTGAAACTCCTCTTCTTTCTCCAGATCCTCAGCAATGTTGGCCTCGTTCTGCTCAGCGTAGGCCATGGCCACGACCGCCAGGATCAGGTTGATGAGGTAAAAGGAGCCCAGGAAGATGATGACCACAAAGAAGAGCATGTAGGTCTTGCCAGCTGCCCGGAGGGTCTGGGGGTGGGGGCAGGACAGGAAGTATCACATGGTGCCCGCCTACTTCACCCACCACCCCTCTCCCCACACCCATTGCCCAGAGAGGTAAACAGAGAGGGTCCCTCAGAGAGCCTGGTGACTTGAGGCAGGGTCTGGTCATCCTTGACTGGCTAAACCACACTCTGGGGAACTTCCAAATGTATACCCAGGACCCAGGCTTTCCTGGTCTCCTGACTCAGGGAGCCCTGAGGACCAGCCAGACATTGTGAGGTCAGAGAGCCAGGATAAAAAATGGTGAACATGCCCTAACGGGTTTGGCTCAGTGGATAGAGCGTCGGCCTGCGGACTGAAAGGTCCCAGGTTCGATTCCAGTCAAAGGCATGTACCTTGGTTGCGGGCACATCCCCAGTAGGAGGTGTGCAGGAGGCAGCTGATTGATGTTTCTCTCTCATTGATGTTTCTAACTCTCTATCCCTCTCCCTTCTTCTCTGTAAAAAATCAATAAAATATATTTTAAAAAAAATAGTGAACATGGGCTAGGGGGGCTTGAGTCCTAGCTTTGCAATGGTGCCTGGCGTCTAGTAAGAGCTCAACAGATAATAGTTATTATTATTATTATTATTATTTTCATTAATATCATCAGTGTTAGAAGTATCACCAGGGACCAGAAGGCATTGTCGCTCCAGACTCAGCCTGACTGTTCTGCAAACAGTAGAAGCTAAATAATTGTGTCTGGGGCCCTGGCTGGTTTGGCTCAGTGGATAGAGCGTTGGCCGGCAAACTGAAGGGTTGCAGGTTCAATTCTGGTCATGGGCACGTACCTGGGTTGCAGGCTTGATCCCCGGTCCCAGTCAGGGTGCATGCAAGAAGCAATCAATCGATGTGTCTCTCTCACATCGATGTTTCTCTGTCTGTCTCTCCCTTTCCCTTACACTCTCTCTAAAGATCAATGGAAAAATGTCCTCGTGTGATGATTAGACAACAAGTTAAAAAAATAAAAAAATAAAAAATTGTATCTGGGTAGAGTTGAATTTCTTTTTTTTTTTTTAAATTTTATGTGCCTCAGGCATGAAACAGCTCTGACCACCAACACAGGCATCAAGCTAGGATGAACAAGGACTGTACAACTGCTTTGCTCCTGACTGATATAAGAGCAACACCACCAATCAGGTGTCTCCTTGCCCATTGCCCATTGCCAGGGGGTCTTTTTTTAAAATATATTTTATTGATTTTTTACAGAGAGGTAGGGAGAGGGATAGAGAGTTAGAAACATCGATGAGAGAGAAACATCAATCAGCTGCCTCCTGCACACTCCCCACTAGGGATGTGCCCGCGACCAAGGTACATGCCCTTGACCGGAATTGAGCTTGGGACCCTTGAGTCTGCAGGCCGATGCTCTATCCACTGAGCCAAACCGGTCAGGGCGGAGTTGAATTTCTAAGCTGCCCTGCGGTACTTCGAGGACTGAGGATCTGTGCCGGGCCTGGATCTCAGCAAAGGTGGAGAAGGATAAAGAGGCTGTGGCTCAGATCTGGGCAGGTACCCAATGTTGGGGGCTCTAAGAAGCTGTCTGTATGAAAGGGCACTGAGGGGGCCCCACAGGGGAGACAGCCCTGCTGGGGGTCCTGCCAGGCGACGAAGAGGCCGTGGGGATGAGGGAGGCTCTAGGGCTGAAGAGCAGGGCGGGCAGCTGTACCAGCTGGAAGAGGTTCTCCCAATAGTCCTGTGTCATGAGGCGGAAGAGAGACAGGAAGGCCCAGCTGAAGGTGTCATAGCTGGTGTAGCCATAGTTGGGGTTCCGCCCAGCCTTTATGCACTCGTAACCCTCGGGGCAGCGCCTGGGATAGAATGGGGTCTGGTTTTAGGGAAGAAGGAGAGCCCCAACTGGGGGCCAAGAAAGGGGGGCACCATGTGGGGGGAAATGCTTCAGTCCTGTGTCCTAGAAACAGGGAGATGTTCCATCCATGCCCATAGGTTTCCCGTCTATTCCCATCCTCCCCTGGTCCTTGGCCCTGAGCAGCCCCCTGTTTTCTGACACCCCTGGGGCATCTTTTCCCATCGCCCAGCATCACTCACCCAGCGTCGCTGCTGTTCCCACAGAGCAGGGCGTCGAGGGCACCCTCCAGGAAATAGAAGTTCCCTTGGGGGTCAGAGGCCACAGAGGATACACGTCACCACATGGATAAACCGTGGGCACATGTACCCACTGAAAACCTGGGGACACATCTGTGTGGACTGCACCAAACAGCTGCTTCCTGGTACCCCTCCCCCTCCTTTAGGGGCATCCCCAAATCCTAAGGTCTCTGGGTAGATACACAGCAGGGAGCTCAGCTCCAAGTGGTGTGAGCTCAGTGCCTGGTGTGGTTGCACAGTCAGAATGAGCTGGGACACAGAGAGACGGGAGGGACATGTATGTGTGTGCATGGGGCTACCATGTGTCTGCCAGGGCCCCTGACTGAGGGCTGAGGCTGGGGGATGAGGAGGCCAGACCCCAGGGTACCAGGCTGAAGAAGGGGTACCTGTTTCTAATTTGCCAGAAGGCATTGTGTAGACGAATGGTGGCCGAGGGAGAATGTGTGCCTTGTGTGTGAGTATGTAAGGTGTATGTAAACAGAATGTGGGTGTGTGGGTGCCTGGTGGTGGCCCTGCCAGGGAGTGCATAGGTTAAGGACGAGGGAACACGGACTGCTGCTTTATATAGTGGAAGCTTCAGGATTTTCCAAGCAATTTGGCATTTGTTGCCCTATTAACCCTTTGAGAAAGGTGCTGTCATCTCAGTTTTCCAGGTGAGGACTCAGCATCAGGGAGACCAAGCGACTTGTCAGAGGCAAGTGGTAAGTGATGGATCTCAGCTCAGGTCCTCTCCTGATATTTATTTTATGGAGGGGGGCTGCCCTCGGGACTGGGACTGGCCCCCCTGGCCTTCCAGCCTCCATCCTTACTTTCATCACTGATGTAAGCATCCCAATCGAAGGTGTAGTTGCTGGCCCTGCTCTCCGGGCTGTCCCAGGTGTTGTTGCCGTACCATGTGTCGTTGCCGCCCCAGGTGTCGTTGCCGTACCACATCTCATCGTCGTACCACGTGCTGTTGGTGTCGTTGAAGGGCGGGGGCCACCGCACGCACTTCTGCCGCAGATTCCCCATGAAGAGCTGCAGCCCCACCAGGGCGAAGACGCTCAGGCAGAAGACGGTGAGGATCATCACATCCGAGAGCTTTTTCACCGACTGGATCAGGGCCCCCACAATCGTCTTCAGACCTGACCGTGGGGTGGGTAAGAGTATGGACGGGCGAGCAGGCAGGGCAGGGTGGTAACTCACCCCCTCATCATCCAAGCCTCTGCCTACTCCATCTCCTCAAGACCTGACTTACCAGGGGCACCACTTCCCGGAAAGCTTCCCAAATTAACCCCACTCTTCTCTGATCACGTTCTTAAGCAGGAACCTTTGCTGGCCACAGAATCTCAGCCACCAGGAGAATGGGCTATAAAGACTTCACGAGCTGCTGCCTGACTCACAGAGCAACACACAGGGACACAGTGGAGCGTAATAAATGTCACTAGGGCCTGGCTGTTTGCTCAGTGGTTAGAGTATCGGCTCAAGGACCAAGGATCTCAGGTTTGATTCCCCGTCAAGGGCATGTACTCGGTTGCAGGCTTGATCCCTGGCCCTGGTTGGGGCACATGCAGGAGGTAACCAATGATGTGTCTCTCTCACATCGATGTTTCTCTCTTCCACTCTTCCCTCCCCTCAACTCGAAAAAAATCAATGAAAAAAATATCCTCAGGTGAGGATTTAAAAAAAAAAAAAAAAAGTTAAGAGAGAAATAAACATTTAAAAAATAGATATAAATAGAAAACAAACAAACAAAAAAAGTCACTAGGGCAGCATTCCCAAAGTGTGTTCCACAAAACACTAATCTCCCAAACTGTGCCCTTAAAGGGGAGCGGGTATTCAATAATGTTCGGGAAAGGCCGAGCTGTGTATTTCTCTTGGAGAGTCACTGTGTAGATCATCTAATCTAAGGCTCTGACAAGTCCTCCAGAAACAAATAAAAACTTCTAATACCACGTTTATTAACGTACTTGGCCACAGAACCCCTTTCCCGATAATGCCTGTCAACCCCCAAGGAATAGCGGGGTTCACGCTGAGAAACTCTAGACTGACTTTGTATGATCATCGCATTCGGCCCTTTGGATAGACAGCAGCATAAACAAAACTTAGGGAATTGCAGGGACCGATTCCCATCATTTATGGAAGAGCCCTTCCCTTGGGCCTAATCATAGCGTCTCTTGCTTCAGTATTAGTTTATTTCCTTTTCTTATCCTGACATAGACAAGAGATCTCAGCAGCCTCCTTATAAAAGCCCGCCAGAGCTCCAAGGATGCTGGGAGTGTGGCATCGAGGAAAGGTGCTATGGCCTTGGCTCCGTGGCCGGCGTTTGGCCTTCGGTCAGCGCTTGCCCCGACTGGGGTCTCTTGGGGCCTCCTTCCCACACCGCAGTGTGAGGCCTTTGGTCTGGAGGAGAACTCAGGTGCTTTCTAGCATTAAGACGGAGCCATTTCCCCTCCTCCCAGAGCCTGCTCACCATCCCTTATCGCCTTTCTCTCCTCTAATGAGCCTTCTCCAGTTTCTACGCGTGCTTTTTTGAGGGTCTGGAGGATCTGGGTTCTATTTATTTCCTGCTTCCTGATGCATTACTTTGGAATTGCCCGGCCCCATGGCTCAGTGGGCAAGCAGTGTGCTCCCTATGGAGCCTCAGGGCCGGGACTTTCCACACTGATCCCTGTGTCTCGGCTGGAGGTCGCTGCTCTGCACACTGGCCATGCACTAGTGCTCTAAGTACCTTACCGATATTAAAGCATTTGATCCCCATAACGGCCCCAGGCACGGCACTGTTATTATCCACATCCTACAGAGACTGAGGCACAGACAGGGTAAGCCACTGGCCCAAGGTCAAAGTTAGGAAATGGTGGAGGTGAGAACTGACATAGGCAGTCTGGCTCCAGAGTCTGTGCTCTTCCCCCCTTGCTATGCAGCCTCTCAAATGCCCATCCTCCAACGGGGCCCTTTTCTCCTCTCTGGCCGTGGGACACCCGCTGTGTCCACGCTTTGGTGTGTGTCTTACACACTCAGCCTGGGAGTCTTGTGACCTTGGGTCAGGCTCCTGGAACTTGAGTGTCAGGTTCCAGGCCTGGGCATGAGGGTGGGGGGGCTGTTGACCCCAGCGGAGGGCCCCTGCACCTCCCCAGTACCTGGGATGACTGTGATGGTTTTCAGGGCCCGCAGCACCCGGAAGGTTCTCAGGGCGGAGATGTTGCCCAAGTCCACAAACTCCGTCACGTACCTGGGTGGGGGTGGGGGTGGGGTGAAGGCTGTGTCAGAGCCGGGGGTAGGTGAGAGGATAGAAATCAGGAATCCTTGTAGTTGGGGTTCCCACAGGGGGCTGGGGAGCAGGTCACTTCGAGGTTCCTATGGGAGCCTGAGAGTTGGGAGAGAGGGCAGGAGCTTGGCTGGGGAGTGGGTATGGCCTCCCAGTGGGTGAGGCCTTGGGCTAGGGCTGTTGTAGGCTCAGGGCTGCCGTGTGTGGTTGTACCTGGTGTGTGTGCGGGGGGCAGCAGGAGAGCCTTCAAACCAGACCCTGGGATGGTGGCTCCCGGAGTTGTAGCTCACTGTCAGCACCCCTGCCCCGAGGCCCCTGCAGTCCACCCTCTGAGAGGGTGAGCCCACTCAGCTGCTCTCTTTGAGGCGTGGCCGTCTCCGCTCCCCTGGCCACAGCCTCAGGACACCCGGGGCCCCTGCTCACGCCATCATGATGACGCTGAAGTCCAGCCAGTTCCAGGGGTCCCGGAGGAATGTGAAGTCGTCGATGCAGAAGCCTCGGGACAGCATCTTGATGAAGGATTCAAAGGTGTAGATCCCTGTGAAGGTGTACCTGGCGGGGAGAGGGCCGGCCAGGGCCCGGTGTGTCATGCCTGGGTAGGGGTGTGGGTGGCAATGATGGACCTCCCAGGATGGAGGGGCATAGAAATGAAATATGCCACCCGGGGCTGAGGACGTTGGTGAGAATGACAGTGTGTGCCACCTGGAGGCTTAAGGTGCCGATGGGGTGATAGTGACAGTATGTGTCCCCCTGGAACACAATCCTCAGAGTGCGGACACCTGGGATGGGCGGAATCCCAGGGCCAGAGGGGTGGGGCTGGGGAAGGCTGTGGGAGGGGAGGAGAGACTTACTCCACGTTCTTGGACCAGGGGGGCGGATCACTCATGGTCATGAACACGCAATTGGTCAAGATGGTGATCATGATGAACATGCTGAACAGCGTTGGGGGGAGGGTCAAGGAAAGTGAGGGAGCAGGTGGGGAAGGGAGGTGGACAGAGGGCCTCCTCGCCCACAGCACCCCATTTTGCTTATCCCTACCCCTGCCTCTGCCCCTCCCCGCCCCTGCGCTCGCCCCTCTCAGCAGGATATGAGTGGATGAGCACCTTGATGGCGCCGCGTCTGATGATGTTGAAGGGGCTCAGCAGGTAGAGGGCGGGGGTGGCGGAGAAGCGGAAGATGGACTTGCCCTTGTTGAGCACGATGAAGGTCTGAGGCAGGGAGAGAGCGGTGAGGCCTAGGGACAGGCAGACAGACGGACGATGCACAGACAGGCAAAGCAAAGCCGCCCAAGCCCCCACCTTCTTGTCACTGTAGTAAGGGTCCAGGTCCTCCAAGGGGATGCCGATGACCTCTGGCGGGGGGTCCCCATAGATGAGGGGCAGGTTCTTGCCAGCCTCCAGGTCGCCTCGTGGCTTCCTCTCAGGCTCCTCGATCTCCATCTCCCTGTTCCGCTGCTGCCGGGCCGCCTCCTCCACTATCCGCTGTTCTATGGCTGCCAGGGACTCCTGGGTGAAGGGGCGCAGGCTGTGGGGGCCCACAGGCACCACGGTGGACAGAGACAGGCGGGCCATCCTTGCATCCTGGGTTCAGGGGCCAGGAGGGCAGTGGACAACAAGGGCAGCTGTAGCGTGCAGGCCCCCAAATGCTGGGTGGCCCCCCGCCCACGGGCCAGGCTGTGGGGGGCGGTGTGTGTGCAGGTGCTGCTGGGATTGCAGGTGTGCCTGTAAGGCCTGAGCGCTGCTGCTGTCCAGGTACTGGACACAGGAGCATCACCCCCGAGCCCCACGCCACATTCTCCCCAGCAGGGGTTGGCTGCCCTCAGGACTGATGACAAACCAACCAGATCCTCTTCAACCTTGGGGACTTGGGGTCAATGCCCCAGTGCCCTCAAATGCCTCCTGGGCCTGAGCTCCGGGAACAGTGTGGCTTCAGCCTACAAGGAGAGAGAGAATCACAACAAGCTATTATACCCACGGCCTCCATGCCCACGTGGGGCAAAGAGGAGTCAGGTGTGAAATGTGCCGGTGGCCTGGTGGGATCAGCCTTAAGCACGAATGCAGATGGATTTCACCTTGAGGGTCAACTTGGGTTGGCTGCTGTTGGCTGCCAGGAGATGTGAACAGAGGCCGTTGAGGTTGCAGCCAGACTCAGTGCAGAAAGACTGCTGTGATTGATTAGTGATGTCTGCCAGGGGCACGGGAAGGAGAATGTAGTGCATCTGCCTGTGTTTGCCATCCCTGGCCAGGAGGGAAGGGAAAGGTGTGGGGTGTGGAGTGTCCTGTCCTGAGCTTTGGGAAGTGTGACATTGGGCTGGAAGCGGGAAGAACGAAAGGCCCTAGGCCCTGCGGAGGGTCCCACCAGCTCCCTCCCACAGGACCTGTGGAATCTAATCCACAGGCAGGCAGGATAGATGGAGCAGAAAGATGCAGGGTACGTATGTGTGTGTGTGTGTGTAGGGGGGAATGAGCTGCAGATGCTAACATGGAAAAGATGAACACACGAAAGGTCATGGGCACCAGGAGATGGACAGTTTCAACAGTGGGGTCAGGGCTGGAGCTCCCAGCGACTGTTTTTAGCTGGTGGTCCCTGTATGAACTGGGTGGATAAAGGGCACCCACCAGGAGCTTTAGAGGCCTGCGAGCACTGTGTGGACTGTGTGTCCTGGGCCAGTCCCTTGGCCTCTGCTGGCCCCTGCCCAGCCATCGTGAGCCTGTTCCCTGTGGAGGGAGGTAATGGGTCACTTATCTCAAAGGCCCTGGGGAATGACCCACATCAGCAGGGAGACCCCTGCAGCCTGGTCACATGTAGCCACCATGGGGCCCACACAGACAGCCCCCCAGAGCCACCCAGAGCTACACTGGGGGGTGGCAGCCTTCTCACAGTGGGCCCCCACGCCCCAGCAGGATCCCTGGCCCAGCCAGTGCGGGCACTTCCTCAGGCTTGGTCAACAGGTGGGAGGGCGGCCCAGGGAGCGGCCAGAGCCATTGGGCAGAGCTGGCCACGCCCCCGCCTGGCTGCCCAGCTGCTCTCTACCATCATCACCGGGG
>NW_006300363.1:3070027-3081908 GCF_000327345.1 Myotis davidii | reverse complement strand
TGGCTCTGCTCAGCCCTGCTGACCCTGTCCCCCAGCTGCTCATTGGCCCCATCGTGTGCGTGGGAGTGTGGAAGCGTGAGCCCACGTTCACGCACATGCATACACGCACACACATCCAGCTTGAAACCGCCCCTCGCACGGGTGGTCCCCATAGTTTGTACCCTGCCCCTTAGCACACACCTTCCCGCCTTCATCTCCAACACCAATCCCACACACCACCCACACAGAAGATGCTGACCTGCCAGGTGACCATGGAGGGACCCCACGGCCGCTGGGCACCCTCCCAGTTCACAGGCCCCAGTTGGCAACAACCCTCTGGGCGATGCTGCCCACTCTCGCCTTTGCAGAGCCCAAGAGGGACCGTAGACGCCAGAGTCAGGCTGGCTCTGGCCCCAGCTCTCGAAACTACTCTCAATGACGCTCACCTGAGGCCCCCAGTGGACAGCCCCAGCGGTTTCCACTCGCTGGCCCTCCCTCCAGCACTCACACCACCACCGAGAGAAGAACCAGGCTGTCCTTCCAGGCCTCTCCCTCTGCTCTGAGCTCCTCCTTCCTGCTCCTGGAAGATGCTGCTTCCCGGTGCCCCGGTCACAGCCGCACCTCCCCCTCGCCACAGTCACATCCACCACCCGCCTCCTTTCCGTGGCCTCTACAGCTTTAACACGTCTGTTCCCACGCCCCATGGCTCCCTTTCCTGCGCAGCCGCAGCCTGCACGGCTCTCAGGTCCATGGTCACTCGTGCCCCGCTTGTGGTTGTCTAGTGTTGTCTGTCTCCCCCATCAGCCTCCTTGCGGGCTGGGTTTGGGGTCACCACTGAATTTGGTGCCTGTGGTGTGACCCACAAATGGTAGGCAGCCCACCACCTCCTCCTGCTGTTCCCCAGCTGGCCCCACTTCACCTAAATTCCTCTCCTCCCACCTGAAAGCCACTTTGCGCCTGGATGTCTTGTTATGCGAGAGGGAAAATGTTCTTGTTGGCCAGGCCAGTTGAGGCACGGTTTTGGTTGGTGGCTGCTGAAAGCATACTGGTTGTACACTTGGCCAGTCCCCACGCCCTGCTATTGCTGCCTCATCACCACTTACCTGCTCTATTCAAATAACCCCCCATCTGCCTCTCTACCTACCGCTGGGCTCCCCTCCAACCCACCATCCACATTTCTAAAATCACAAATCTGATCATGTCACCCCCTGGTTAATCCTTCAGTGGCTTCCCACTGCTTGATAGTGTGTCCCCACTCCTCCACGGGGCCTTCCTGATGCCTTCCATGATCTGATACCTACCTTGCCACGGACCCCCTTCCCCCCTCTGGCTATGCGACCTCCATTTTTACAAATGGCCCAAGCTAGTTCTCACTACCCATGCCTTTGCTTATGGTCTGTTTGCCTCCTGGAGCACTCCTCTTTTTTGTCTCCCTGGAGAGCTTTGATTTGTCCTTCCAGACTTCACCTCACAAAAACACTGCCTCCGGGAAGTCCTCCCTGGGTACCCTGGCTGAGAGGATCAGCCCGTGGTGCCAGCAGTGTGCCTAATGCTCGTTATTGAATGAATGAATGAGTCCCAGGAACACTCCGCCTTAGCCCCTCTCTCCTTAAAGCGCACCCTGAAGCATAACCAGAAGCTGTCTGCCCTGCCCCCTCCTTCCTCCACCCAACGGCCAGACCTTCCGCTTGGGCTCCGGCCCCCACTGTCTCCGCTTCCCAAGGACCTTATTCTCCAGCTCTCTTCTCTCCACCACCATCACCGCCTCCCTCTTCAAAACAATGGCGGCCTCCTGGCCTCCCATCTCCTTTCACCTGTTGCCCTGTCTTTCTGGTCCTCTTCACAAACCAACTTCTTGGAAAGTGTCTACACCAGCTGTCTGTGCGTCCTTACCTTTCATTCACTCTCCAACCCCTTCCAACCTGGCTTCCATTTCCCCAACTCAACCAAAGCGGCTTTTGTCAAGTCACTAGCACCCTCCCTGTTGCCAAGGCTGCTGAACAGGTTTCTGTCTTCACCTTCCTCAGCCTCTCAGAAGCATTCAACCCAGTTGGCCGCAGCCCCCTTCTGGAATGCTCGACCTCCGTGAGAGCACGCTGCTCAATCTCCTTTGCTCGTCCCTCTTTCTCTCCCTAATCCCTCAAGGTTCTCAAGACTCAGTCTGGGTCTGGATGGCATCATTCCTATGACTGTAAATAGTGTGATGAACTTCTCCTTTGAACTCCAGACGGATGCATTAACTGGCTACTAGACCACTCCATGTGTGCGGCCAATAGGCATCTCACCCTACGGTGTCAGAAATGATACACGTGTGTTCTTCCCAGTTTGTTCCACCCACAGTCTTCCTCAACCCAGGAAACAGCACCATCCACCTGGTTGCTCAAGTCAAAATACAAGGCATCTCTGAATTCTTTTTTTTCTCTTCATCTTCTACATTCAATCTGTCCAAAGTTCTGTTAATACCATCTCCAAAATATCCTTAACCTCACCTTTCCCCCCTGGTCCATATCACAATAATTTCTTGCAATAGCCTATTTTCCTGTTAATTGCTTTTGTCCTGACCCTCCAAACCAATCTCACAAAGCAGCTGATGATCTTTTAAAAACAGGAAATGAATTCTGTTTCTCCTGCTTAAATTTCTCCAGTAACTTCCTGTCCCACTTAGAATAAAACCTAAATGTGTTACTAGGTGTACCGCTTAATAATGCGGATTTTTTTCACTAGCTGGAGTTACACATATGTTGATATATATGCGATTTGATATGTATGCTATTTTGTTGTATTGCTCCTCTAGGTTACCACTTGTTCTGAGCGCACTCTCTGAGCAGCACTTCAAAACATACGAAGAAGTGGAAAATTGGGTCTGAATGGTCTGCCTCAAAACAAGAAAAGTTCTATTGGGACGGTATCCACAAATTACCTGAAAGATGGGGGAAATGTGTAGCTAGAGATACACATTACTTTGATAAAGCACTTTTGATGTTTCTCTTGAAATTATCATGTTTTCTTTGATTACAAAATTGGCATTGTTACGGTTAATAGTGCGGATTAACTATGAACTGGTGCCTTTGGGCCATGGCTCTCCCTGGAGCTCTCACCCCCTCCCTCTTCACACGCTGTTCCTTCTCACCCCCGGCCTAGACTCAAATGTCTCTTCTCCAAGAAGTTTTCTCCTCCTCTAGTCTCTATCACAGTCCCCTGTATTTTTCTTTGACGTCATCATCATAATTGGTAATGTCTTGTTCATTTGACTGATTTATTTGTCTGTCTCCTCCACTGGGCTGAAATGTTGAGAGGGCAGGAACTGTGTTGGTCTAAGTCATCATAGCCAGTCCCAGCCTGGGGCACACAGAAGGCACTCAAATAAGCATTTGCTGAAAGAATAAGCTTGGCTATAGACCTTTCCAGGGATAAAATAGATTCTAATATATTTCATCTGTCCATCCATCCATCCATCCATCCATCCTGTTCATAAGCCAGGAGCTGAGCTGGCTCTGAGGAGGACACAAAGATGTCCCAATTGAGCATCCTGCCTTCAGAGAGCTGATAGCTGGGGAGAAGGTGGACATGGGCGCACCTAACTACGATATGAGGAGAAAGCGATGCCTGCCCTAAAGCGGGGAGGTGATTGTGCTACAGGATTCAGGGGGAGGTGGGTTGGAAAGCTGGGCCAGGGCCTTCAATGACAGGCCTGGGAGTCTGGATGTTGTCCTGCAGCCTTTGAGGGCCCCTCACAGGCATGGTGGGTGGAGGTAGGCCAGCACGTACCTGTCTCCTGCCCACCCTCTCAATGTCTCTAGAACAGAGGGGACAAGCTGTGTTGGGCACCAGTGGAGGAATGAAAGGACCCCTGGGACATTGCACAGTGGCTTCCTGGCTGAGACAAGCATGGCAATGCCCCCTATCATGGTCGGGGTGTCTCACTGCAGATCCCCATGTGGCTCCTCCAGCCACACCTAGAGTCAAAGGGGCCAATGGGACAGCTCAAACCCTCCTTCTCCCAGCCCAAGACCAGACTCCGGCCTCGGCCCTGTTCCTCAGATGTGGCAGCTAACGGCTTCCAGGGGGCTTCAGGCAGCCTCTTCCCACTGAGTTTGAGAATGTTGGAGTTGCAAGGACCCGAGAGATCAACGAGTCCAACTCGCTCATTTTACAGATGGGGAAACTGAAGCCTAGCGAGGAACAAACTCTCCCAAGATCACACATCTATTCATTCAGCAAACATTTCCTGAGCATCTACTCTGTGCCGGGCTCTGTTCTGGGAGGCGGGGATATAGCAGCGGCGAAGTCCCTGTCCTCACCAAGCTTGCATTCCAGAGGAAGGGGGCAGATAATAAATAGGGAAGCAAATAAGATAATTTTAGAGAGTGATAAATGAGAGGCCACGCCAAAATTAAAACCCAGCTCCTTGGGTGGCAGGACCAGAGCCCATTTAGTAAGTGAGAAGCCCCATTGGAACCTCTGTCGAAACGGAAGTTTGGGTAGAAGTGGTGGGTAAAGTCAGGCCACCTTGGGGGCCTGGAGGTGGTGAGCAGACGGACGGGTGGGGGAGGAAGGGTCGGGAGTCAGGGAGCCAGGTGGGGCCAGCTGTCCATAGGCAGGGAGCCCAGGGTGAGGACACTGGAGGGTGAGGCGGCTCTTCACTGGAGCTGGTCCAGCCCAGCATTGTCTCTCTCTCTGTGGGGCTGCCAGATCGGAACACTCAATTCCAGATATAGTCTGACCACAGCGAGAGGCCTTTCCTCCATGGCCTGGACATCCTCCCTACTCATTCATCCCAATATGGCATTTGCTTCTTCAGCAGCCATGTTGGTGGAGTTTGCAATCACCCCCGTAATTTTACCCCCTGAGCTGTGGTCAAATTAGGTCTTTCCCAACCTATCAATAGTGCAACTGATTTTGTTTTTCTTTTAAATCCTGGTGGACCTCAACAAAATATTTTCAAATTGAACCCAAGAGTACATCAAAAGAATTATACACTAGGACCAAATGGGATTTTTCCCAGGTATACAAGGCAGGTTCAACATTAGAAAATCAATTGATATAATTCATCACATCTGTAGGCTAAAGAAGAAAAATCACATGATTATATTAGTAGATGCAGGGAAAAAAAGCATTGGACAGAATCCAACACCCATTCATGATAAAAACTCTCAGAAAACTAGGAATAGAGGGGAACTTCCTCAACATGATAAAGAACATTGACAGCCCTAACCGGTTTTGCTCAGTGGATAGAGCGTCAGCCTGCAGACTCAAGGGTCCCAGGTTCGATTCCGGTCAAGGGCATGTACCTTGGTTGCGGGCAATTCCCCAGTAGGAGGTGTGCAGGAGACAGCTGGTCGATGTTTCTCTCTCATTGATGTTTCTAACTCTCTACCCCCCTCCCTTTCTCTCTGTAAAAAATCAATAAAATATATTTTTTAAAAAGAACATTTACAGAAAACCTACAGCTAACACAGTACCTAATGGTTAGAAACCAGAAGCTTTGCCACTATATCAGGAACAAGGCAAGGATGCCACTTCTCACCATTCCTTTTCAAAATCTTTTTAAAAAAAATATATTTTATTGATTTTTTTACAGAGAGGAAGGGAGAGAGATAGAGAATTAGAAACATCGATGAGAGACATCGATCAGCTGCCTCCTGCACATCTCCCACTGGGGATGTACCCGCAACCCAGGTACATGCCCTTGACCGGAATCGAACCTGGGACCTTTCAGTCCACAGGCTGACGCTCTATCCACTGAGCCAAACCAGTTTCGGCCCTTTTCAAAATCTTACTGGAAGTCCTAGCTAATGCAATAAGACAAGAAAAGGAAATAAAAGATATACTGTTTGGGAAGGAAGGAATAAAACTGTCTTTGTTTGCAGAGAACATGATTATCTACGTACAAAATCCAAAATAACTGATTAAAAAGCAACAACAAACTCCTAGAAAAAAACAAACAAACCCCCAAACCTCCTGGAACTAACAATGATTATAGCAAGGTTTCTAGGATGCAGGGTTAATATAAATCCAAGTGTCGGCTTTCACATCTACCTCTACCTAAGTTCCTCTTGTTCATTGTATTTCTTCACCTCCAGTCTTTTGTGAAAGCCTGTTGGAGCTTGATTTTTCTCTCTTAGTTCAAGGCCATCCTTCGCAGCTCGGTGTCTGTGATCCTGATTACCTCAAATTATTGGCCAAACAAGGCTCAGGACAGACACCACCACTTCCCTCCCTCCGGCTGACGTATGCTTCTAGAATCTTCTCTCTTAGAACACATATGCTTTCAGGGTAGCTTCTTCGAACATCCAAAATCCCCCGAGAGGCCTCAGCAGGCCCCTGGCAGCCCAGGAGGCACAGGCCGCTGTGAGAAACCCTCCTGAAGATGGAAAATGGGTGTGACTGCCCCTCACTGGCGGTCCCCCGGGGCATAGCCCCGAGGATGCAGAGGTAGCTTGCTGACCTCACTCAGGCCCCAGTCACTAGCCTTCCTGCCAACCAGCGCTCGTCATCTCCAGCACAGCTTCTGGTCGCCCCCCGGGGCCCGGCTATTGATTTCTCTGTGGATTTGGAGCAAAATTTCCTGGAGTTGTGTGCGGCCAGGGAAGGCCCCACCCCACAAGCTTCACCTGCAGAGGGGGCTCGGACTCAGAACTTTCTGGGAGACTGACTGAAACAGGTCCAGACACTTTCTGTCCTGGCCAAAGACAGCATCCGGCATCCGGTGGCCTACTTCCCAAATTCCTAATTCCCACTGTGGCCTCGCTCCAAGAATACAAAATGGATCCCCACGACCCCCTAGTAGTGAATCTCAGGGCACAGCTTTTTCTCAGCTCGGGTGGGGGTGGGCCGGGGGTGGGGGTAGGGGTGGGAGGGCAGCCGTGTTGTTTCTTTGCCAGCGCTTAGTGCCTTGGCTGGACGGGCCAGGGGCCTGGAGGAAGTCACAGGGGTGGCCCCCCTCCTGGTCTGACACTCTCTGCAGAGGAAGTTGGCTCCAAGCGGTCTTGGAGGGCGGCCTGAAGCCCGGAGCCTAGTGCAGAAACCTCCGGACTCTCAGGAGCCCTGAGAGTTCTGGAAATAATCAGGGTCGCCTGAGGTGCTCCTGGGTGAGGGGTGGGCTGATGCTGATTGCATTTTCCCTGCGAGGTTCACTGGGTCAAAACAAGCCCCCTTTTCAGGCACCTGATTCAACCAGCCTGGGTTGTCCTTCCCGAGGGGTGAGAATGACAGTGGTGGCCACTTTTATTGTGCACTTACTGTATGCCAGGGCTGGCTTCCTGTTCAGGATATATGGGCCACCCTTTCCCCCACAATCAGCTCTGTACTCTGCCGAGTCCCAAGGGCTCTCTAAGAACATTGGTTAGTTTTCCCCCAACTCGCTTCCTCCTCCCAAACCTGACCTTTCCCTCCACCCCGAGGGCTTCTGGTTGGTGAGGGGCCCGATGAAATAAAAACCCACAGATGGGCTGTGTTTGGGTTTTGGGAGCTGTGCTCCCTTCCCGCCAACCCTTCCCAGCTCAGCTGTGGGTCACGGAGTCTTTTCTTCCCAGAAGCAAAGGCCTGAGAGTGAGTTTTTGCATCCAAGGCTGAGCCTTAAATCACCTTAAAATACAGAATTCCAAGCCTCAGCCAACCTGGGAGCGAGTCTATTTAAGGTGGAGGGTGGGTTCTTCGGGTCCCCAAATCTCAGCACCATTGTGCTGACGTGTCCAGGCCCACAAAGTGGAGGCTGAGAAATACTTCTTTATGAAAAGCAGTCATGGGGGTGGGGCTGGGGGTGGGGGAGGCAGTCATGGACACGTTCATTTGATGCTTACTGTGCCAGGCACTGCTCCACAAGCTTCCAATTAGTCCCAGCTAACGAGTGCAGAGCAAGGATTCGAATGCAGCTCTTTGATGCCAAACCCATGTGCCTGTGCCTACAGATGCCACCTCCTTGTGGCCCCTTAGAGAAGTCGGCTGGGCATGGCTGCCCTCCCCATACAGGGCACACAGGTTGAGGTCCCATCCAGGTTGTCCCCCCCTGGGCTGGTCTGATCCTCATCTGTCTGTCCTCTGCGAAGGATAGACCAGAGTCCTCGGGCCAAGGCCCTGAAGGACGTGGGTTGGGGTGGGAGTCTGGCAGGACCAGGATCAGGCTTCCTAGAGCCTCGTGTTGGGAGCTCTGGGTGGTGGGGCCTACAGGTTAATGGTTTGAGAAAGAGATTTCTCCAAGGTTTGGTTTTTATTTGCACTAATCCAGTGGTTCTCAACCATCTAATGTGCAGCCCAGGTTGAGAACCACTGCACTAATCGATCCTCATATACCCCTAACTACCCCTGCAGCCCACTTGTGTGTGTGCGCGCACACACACACACACACACACACACACCGGCCTTGCTTCCATGAGTCATTGCCCAACTGCCCCAAAGGGTGGGGAGGCTGTTTAGTTCAGGCCTGGGGCTTCCTACCCTCTGCTGGCTCAGCAATTTCCAAGGAGCCGGCAAGCATCATGCCCCAGGCTCCACACATGATCCCCCTCAAACCTGTGTGTACACCCATCTCCTACACACACATCTAAGGCCACTGCACAGCCCGTGGACAGAGGCACACGGGACACGGGGCTGCCTCCCTCTGCCTGTGTTAGCTCCAGATGTTGGCCTCTGCTCTCTTCCTTCTCTACCCTGCGCCATCACCCCTCCCAGATCACGGCTGACAGGCCTACTTCCTGCCTGGAGTCCACCAGGAGGACTTTGCAACACTAAGCCTGAGCCTGGAGAATGCCAGGGCCCACCGCCTCCCTACCTCCTCCATCAACCCTTCACCATCTGGGCAGGGTGGGCCTTGAGCTCAGGCCCCAGGCCCCAGCCAGGCCCCGGGAGTTGGGGTCATGGTCACCAGCACCGGGATGAGCGGTGCCCTCTAGCTGCCCGAGGACCCCGGGCCTAGGACCTGAAACCCCCAAGAAAGGCTGAGGGACTGCGTCCTGCCCTTCAGCCAGCCACTCACGGCGGCCACAGGCTCAGAGAACTTTGCTCAACCCCCGAAACTGCGCCAGGGATGTGTTCTCACCAGCTACCCCGGGTCAAAGATCCTGCTCCTCAGTGAGGCCGATAGAGAATGCAGAAGCCTCAGAAACTCCGCCCTTAGGCCTTCACGGCTCCCAGCTCTCCCGGCAACATTTGCAAACGTCAGACTTCAGACTCTGCAGGTCTTTCATAAAGGCTCTCCCTCCCCTGAAAAATACATCCCCCACCCCCAGCTAAGGGGACAAGGTGGCCCTGCTTTCTGCCCAACAGCCTGCAGACCCGCCTTCTTGCAGCCCCTTCCAGGTCTGTTACTCCCCCTCCCAAACCCCAGCAGCGAGACGTTTGTTGCAGAATCACAGCCTGGTACCAACCACGACGGTTAACTACTGGGCAACACTCTGCAGAGCTGGCTGCTTGCCGCACACTGTCCTGGGCCCCTCCCATGTCCTGAGCTCATTGAATTCTCACCACGATCCTGTTGTTATCACTGCATTTCACAGATGAGTAAACTGAGGTGCAGAGAAGGTAAGGAAACCCCCAGAGGTTATTTACACAGTAAACTGGGGCTGGAAAGAGGCCTTGGCTCCTAACCACCAAGCTGCATCGCCACGACCTTCCCCGGCCTATCTGGTGGGAGGGTCACAAGCCAGTTCGAAAACAGAGTGGGGCCGAGTGGCCATGGCACTTTCCGTCTCTGCTAGGGGCCCGGCGGCGAGGGCCAGCCTGCTCTTGGAGGGGTACAGCCTGGGCCCCTCCTGCTGACCCATATCCCCAAGGAGGGCTGTTGACTGAAAACTGCAGGGAATAAAAATAGCCGTTGCTGATGAGGCAGATCTGGGGCCAGAGCACATGAAAGGCCTGAGGCAGGGGAAGTGGAGGTGAGGGAACCTGGGATTCCCCAGCCCCATAAGCACCTTCTGATGGAGTTCCAGGGAGACCTGGCCTGCCCCTGCCACTGCAAAGCTGGGGACACACAACTCTAGGGCTACCCATTGGAACCCACTGCCCCTCGGGTCTCAGTAAGGAGCTCTGCCCCCACCCAGCCTGGGCCAGGGTCAGCTCCGCCCTAGGGAGCAGTGGCCCTGGCCGCTGTGGACAGAGCCCTGCTGCTCACCAGGTGTGCCCCCTTGGGTGACAGGACGCTCTGGCCTGAGCCCTGCTGGTAAGAGGAGCTGAGGGACCGAAGGTTGGTATAACCTGCACTGTGGTTGTTGACACCACCCTCCCCTGCCCCCCTCCCCCATCTCTCCACGGCCCCCAGGCTCAGGGGTTTAATTTCTCTCCAACTCTCTCCTGTCACCTGGAGAGCCCTTTCACCCCTCTCTGTAAGGTCCACCTCTCCTCTCCTCTCCTCTCTGAGGACACCTCCCCCTCCAAGCTTTCCTAACCTCACCCCAAGCTGTGCCCCTGCCCCTCCCTGCCATTGTCTACACTTTTCTCTGTTCTGGTGGCAGGAGTTGCCCCCAAAAGCAGGGACCTTGTCAGGACCACCCCCAACTTTGGCCAAGAGTTCTGTCTTCAGCATCCACCTCAGGACTGCCCCTTGGCCTGGGCCTGGGCATGGGCACAGGACCCTGAGCGATGGAAGCTGCTGGGCAGCCCTGACACCCAGGCCTGCCCGGAGCTGGGAAGGTGACCTTGAGTCCTGACCCCCGACCCCACACAGGTTCCCAACCAGAAATGACCAGCAGGGCCAGGCTGGGACAGGCTCACCTAGAAAGGACCCTCATTACCTCCCCCAAACCCTGCTCAAGTTCCAGCCAAGCCCTTGAGAGATGCCTGGGATGCAGATGAGGGTGGACCCTCAGCTATGTCTGGGCCCCTCTGCTGCCCCCGCCCAAGGTGATGTGACTTCAAATACTAGTGCGATGACCACAAGTGCCCACGCTCCTGCTACACAGAGTGAGGCCGCTGCCACGGGCAGGGGACTGGGGATGAGATGGCCGCAGAATGTGGAGGGTCCTAGGAGAACCAGCCCTCTCTGCCTTCAACCCCAGCCCTTCACGCCCAGGACTGGGCTCAGTTCAGGGCCCCAGGGCAGTCACAGCCTTGGTCACAGATGCTAGACGACAATGCCCACCCCTGCTCCACCCTGCCTCTCTGCCAGCCCCTCCCCTCTCCAGACTGGCCAGAGCTTGTCTCTAGCTGCTCTCCCCCAGCTGGCTCTTCAAACGGCCTTCAAGGCTCCTTTGGGCTCTAACCTTCACTGGCCCAGGGGCGGGATTTATTTCTGTCAGACCTCCGCTGATTGGGAGGGCCACAAGTCTAGTCCCACCTGGAGGGCCACCTCCCACCCTAGGGCTCTGTGAGCCCTCATCTTGACCTGGCCCCTGCCCTGACCCAGTACCCAGGCGATGGGCAGCCAGACACAGTGCGTAACCCGTGGACCCCTCCCACCCCAGGGCATTCTTGGAAAGCCTCAAGCAGCCCCCTCCTCAGGGCTCTCTAGACAGGACTTCCCAACCTTTCGAACGAATGCCCCCCTCTGGGCAGCAACAACCCTCACACCCCACTGCCCTTCCGCTCCGCAGGCCTCTGAACGCCACCTCGGCTCAGCCCCTCGCTCCTTCTCTGCTAGCCACTGCCCACCTCCCTCCCAGGGTCCCTGGCGCCCAGCTCTGCCAGCAGGAGGGGGCTGCGCTCTGCCCTGGCACAGCACCCCTGCCCCCAGCTCCTGCCTCCAGGCTCCTCCTGAGACCCCCAGAGTCTTCTCAAGCTCCCCATCTTTCCCCCCTCATTGCCGGCATTCTGGCCGCTAAGTGGGGCCACTCCTCTGGCCCCCTCCCCTTCCTGGCTTCTCCAGGAAAAGAGCCCAACTGTGCCCCCAGCGGGCGGGCTGGGCGGAGAGGCGGCAGGCAGAGCCTGGAGGGCGGCGCAGCAGCCCGAGACGTGTCCTCTGCTGGCATCT
>NW_006300363.1:3062022-3069484 GCF_000327345.1 Myotis davidii | reverse complement strand
CCGGACCCGCAGTGCGACACACGCACCCACTCACACGTGCACGCACACTCCCGGGGGCACACGCACAAGCCCATCCACGCACTCCCTCTCGTGACCAACGTACATAAACTCATTCTGGTTCACAAACTTCCTTTCAGACCCATTTTCAGAAACACTCCTGTGGCACACACTCACATATGCGGACACACTCGTGGACACGCCCCGCGTGTTCACACACTCACACTCTGACCACGCTCGTGCACACGCATCCAGTACTCACACACACATGCTCAGCCTGACACGTAAATCACCCTGCACACAGTCACACAAATGCTTCTGCTCGTGTCCCACCCGTGCACACACGTGTACCGCTCACACCTCAGACACACGCCACACTCAGTTCCGGCTCGAGCATATATGCGCATTATTACGTTATGCAGCCCGAGCACTCTCCCGCCAGATGAACACGAAGGCCATGCGCCAATGGACACTAGACTTGTACTGAGTGTGCGTCTGTGCACACACTCCCACTCCCAGGCGTTCACGCATTTCCACACACGTTACTTATATCCAAGCAGTTGTCTGCCCACGTACATCCTCCTGTTCACATGTACACAGGGCCACCTATATGTACTTACGGTCACTAGATTTTTATCAAATGTATGCCTATCTGTACACTCACACCTACACATCACACCCACACCCACACCCACATCACACCCAAATACACACACATCACACCCAAACACACAATCACACCCACACACACACATCACACCCAAACCCAAACACACACACACATCACACACACACACACACACACATCACACACACACACACACACACACACACACACACACACACAGGTTCACCAACCAAGAAGCTGCTCCTTTACATGTCTTAATGACCCTTCATCTTTTGGCGTAACTACATTTTTGCTATTACCTGCCACCCACACATCACACCCACACCCACACCCACATCACACCCAAATACACACACATATCACACCCAAACACACAATCACACCCACACACACACACACACATATCACACCCAAACACACACACACATCACACCCAAACACACACACACATCACACCCAAACACACACACACACACACACACACACACACACCCCAGTCTCAAGGGTCATTTCTCCACCCCCACCACCCCTACCCCACTGGCTAGGTAGCCATTTGTCCCTCGGAGCTTGGGGAGGGGCTCTGGTGGGGGAGGGATGCGGCGGTTTAGCCCACCTCCCTTCACTCTGGGGCTGTGGTGACCCCTAGTGGAGCAGCTGTGAAATGCCCCATCTCACAGCTCTCCCACCCCCGCCTGCCCAGGAGACACAGAATCCCTGTGTGAATCCAGAATCCTCCCCGAGTCTCCCAGGCTCATCCCCGAGTCTGTCTTTTCTGGCAGCCAGAGCCCCAGCTGAGCTGAGTCCAGCACAGAGTGGACTTTGAGAGGGGCCCTGGGAGGCCTGGGGAGGGGTGACCCTTCATCCTGGGGGTGGCCAACAGCACCTCTCCACCCAGGGACTCTGTGAGGACACAGCCTCAGCAGGTGGACCTCCTTGGGGGCCGGCCTGGCTGTGCTTTGAGCAGCAGCTCACACACTCAGAGGTGTGACTTCTGGGCCAAGGAGGGAGCTTGGCATCGTCTGAGCCGCTCTGTCCTGCTGTGCCCACTGGCCTGACACTTCCTGGAGCTTTACTGCTAATGCTGTGCAGGGTCTGCTGCTCCTAGCACTCAGCGGAAGAGCAAACATTTTGTCTCAGATCCTTCCCAAGGGGTCTCCCCACAGCTGCTCCCTGGGGTCCCTGTCATCTCTCCTGGCTCTGCTGCTGCTTGTTTGCTTTGCTGATGGCCCCCGCCTGGCACCCCTGGCCGCTGTCCCCCGCTATCACTCCGCTCCGTTGGGTCCTGGAGGAGAGGTGGCGGGAGGCAGCTCTACCCTTTGGCCCCTGCCTCGCCATGCCCAGCGCTCTGTGGGTAAGGCTGTCTGGAGTGAGGGACGGAATCACTGAGGGGACTTGCAGCACGCGGGGGGCAGGGCTGCTGCATCCGGCTGTCCAGTTGTCCACTGCACAGTTCTGGGCACCAATCATGTTCGTCGCCATTACACCTTCCTGCATTTACAACAATAACTTTCTAGCAGACGGCAGCGAAACATCTAGAACAGCGGTTCTCAACCTGTGGGTCGCGACCCCTTTGGCCGTCAAACGACCCTTTCACAGGGGTCGCCTAAGACCATCCAGCATATCAGATATTGACATTACAATTCATAACAGGAGCAACATGACAGTTATGAAGTAGCAACGAAAATAATTTTATGGTTGGGTCACAACATGAGGAACTGTATTGAAAGGGCCAGAGGGTTGAGAACCACTGGTCTAGAAGGAGAGGCTAATTTTTCTAATTTGCACAAGGTGTCTTTTGGATTAGGGATGGGGCTGGCTGGAAAACAAAGCTGTATGTTAAATGTGACTTTTCCCCCCACAACCACAGAGGGATGCACGCTCCTTCTTGTGATCATTTTCCTCCTTCCTTTGGGGAAGGGTCCCGACTCCAAATATGTGATTCTGGTGGGGCTGCTGCCTGCAGGACCGCCACCCTGTCCCGGCCACAGACAGGGCCATGTTACCTGGGCTTGGCCAATCCTCTTGGCCACAGTGGTTGGTCCAGAAGCTGAAGGAGGGCCGATCTTAGTCCTCCGGGACTTGTATGTATTGATACAAAAGAAAGTGATCTCGCCCGGCCGGCGTGGCTCAGTGGTTGAGTGTCCACCTATGAACCAGGAGGTCAAGGTTTGATTCCCAGTCAGGGCACATGCCTGGGCTGCAGGCTCAATCCCCAGTGTGGGGCGTGCAGGAGGCAGCCGATCAATGGTTCTCTCTCATCACTGATGTTTCTTTCTCTCTCTGCCTCTCCCTTCCTCTCTGAAATCAATAGAAAATATATATCTTTAAAAAGTAATGTCTCTCTGCTCAGGACCCTCTAAGTGTGTCTAGAGTCACTGGAGAAAGTCTGAAGGTGCCTGGGGTGTGCCACCCATCTGCCTGAGGAGGAGGGAGTGAGACCACCACAGAGAGGGAGCGACGAGAGAGAAGGGGCCTGGAGACACCAAGCCTGTTAAACTACCCCACCCCGACTCACAGGAACTGGCCTCGCCGTGCCCTGTCCCAGCCCCAAACCCCAACCCAACCAGTCAGTTTCTCCCCCGAGTCATCTGGTCGGGGTGATTTTCTGGGAGCTTCAGGAAGTGCTCCCCATGGTCGCTGGCACCCCAATTCCAAGGCAGCAGACGAACTTTGAGACCGGTCCTCATCACGGGCATCCTACTGATGCGATCTGTGTGCTTCTCCGGCCCCAGAAGTGCCCCCGGGGTCTTTTGGACAAAACCCGATACACACATCTCACAGGGTGACCACGATGTGCAGAAACAGCATCATCAGAGCCTCTAAAAACAAAATAAAACCACACCACAAGAAGAACCGTCTCCACCATGTCATGCCCAGGTGGGCGTGGAGTCCTGCAAAGTGGTGTTCCACTCCTCTCCTCCAACCCTCTTAGTCTAGCTCAGCCGTTGGCAAATTACAGCCCGCGGGCCGGATCCAGCCCGTTTGAAATGAATAAAACTAAAAAAAAAAAAAGACTGTACCCTTTTATGTAATGATGTTTACTTTGAATTTATATTAGTTCACACAAACACTCCATCCATGCTTTTGTTCCGGCCCTCCGGTCCAGTTTAAGAACCCATTGTGGCCCTTGAGTCAAAAAGTTTGCCCACCCCAGGCTAGCTCCTTCCAGTCTAGCTCCTTGAGGGACTGAGCCCAAGAAACGGGCCCCCGGCTGGGCCATCTCTCTGCTGGCTGTGTCCTCACTGGGACCGAAAGAAGCAGGGAAGTTTCCACAGGAATGCTTAGGCGCGGCCCTTTTCTCTCCTTTTCTGGGGGAGTAAGGTGGGAGCTCTTTTTTTCAGTCCCATAAATCCCCTTGATTTTACACACACATTCCCCTATGAGTAGATACGGGGTAACATTCAATGTTCAATTCCTAAGAATAAAGCTGCGATGAACACATTTGATGAGTGATCTTTTTCCATGTTTAGCTTAGTCCCAGGAATAGATTTTTACCAAGGCAACAGGGAGGACTTTGGGTACATATTATCTTGGGAGACTGCAAACAAAATCCGCCAAAACAAAAAACAAACAAGTGAAAAGGAAGTAGGTGGAGTGGTCCACAGCTCACGGGAAAGAATAGTAGGTGGGGCAAGTAGCTGCACACGCCCCTCCCGGCCGGACTGATGCTAGATCTACAAGCAAAATAGCTCTGGCAGAGAGACACACGGTTTTTCTTTCTTCAAATAGCAAATGCTTCCGTGTCCTCTGACCAAGAACTCCGATCGAATAGAAGCAGGATCGTTTTAGTTCAGCCCTGTCTTCCAAAGCACACGATTCGCGTAGGTTAACGGGCAATCTTCTACCGAAGGTATTGAACCCATCGCCTCCAGCCTGCTCTGGGCTCCCTTTGGAGGGGGAGGGTGATGACCTCCCTCCTTGCTGGCCTCCCTGCCTCCAGTTTGCCTCAGCTTAATTCACTGACCACTATATTCCTAGACCCATTTTCTTTAATGTTTACTGCAGTGTTTCACGTCACCAAACACACATTTGTCCTAGAGCTACTAGGATAGCTTTTGCCTGGAGTTTTCAGCAGCCTGGGGGCAGACAGGGAGAGAGTGGGGGGCTGGTGTCTCAGTTTGGATGCCCCCAAAGGTCTGGATTTGGGAGCATGCCGTTTCTTTGGAAGGAAATCTCAGGAAGCACGGTGAGGGAGTGAAGTGGGAAGAGGAGAAAAGCCAATAGGCCGTGCGTTTGTGAGCGGGCTGTCACTGGGACCCCTGGGGCGCAAGGCCACGGGGAGCGCTGAGAAACGGTGGGGAAGACCCCTCAGTTGCTCCTGGGACAGCCTCCGGACTGCCTCCCTGGGGCCAGAAAACGCCCCAGGTGGAGACGGTATATTCGAGTGCAGGGATCAATCGCAGGAGCCCCTGGGGGAGGCTGGGAGGTGTGGTCAGGCCTGACAGCAACTCTGTAGTTGCTTCTCTCTCTTCCTGCCTCTCTCCCTGTCTCTGTATCTTTTCTTTTTTTCTTCCTCTCTTCCTTCCTCCTTGCCTCCCTCTCTACACACACACACACAAGCACACATGCACACATACATGCACGCACGCACACACACACGCACAGATATACCTGTGATCTTAAAAATAGAAATAAGATCTTACTATGCTTATTGAGTGCTCTCTCAGCTCTTTTGGACATCATTCCACATTAATACAGGGTGTCTCCCAAAAATGTATACACACTTTGAATAGTTATTTCCAATGGGTTAAATCTCAAAAGAACGAACCATTGGAATTAATAATTATTCAAAGTGTGTACACACTTCTTTGGAACACCCTATGGATACATTCTGTACCGAGCATGTCAAACTCAAAGGCTAACACGGGCCAAATAAACAAGGTTTAAGTTTATGCGGGCCGCAAAAAAACCAAAAGCTTCAATTTTCATAGAAACGTAGGTTTATTTTGATAGAGACATGCTGGATACAAAGGCCTGAAATAAATGAGTCATTGTTAACATGAAATAATGGAACATTTTAATAAAAATTAATATTTTTTCTTTAACATTAACTTACCAGACACTGAATAACTGCACAGATGAATAAGCGTACGGCAAATAAACCCATTTTTCTTGTTCTCTGAACGCGAAGTATTTCCTCTTGCGCACAGCAAACAAGTCAGTACAAGACTAATGACGTGGCAATCGGCTGCTAAAATATTCGCTGCTAGTATTAGTGGAGAGAAATGGTGGGCCTGCGAGTAAGGCGCGTAAGGGGAATGAATGCAACACGATGATAGTCATCAGTCATTAGCGGACATTGTAGCTCGTTATTAATAATTATGAATAACAGGATATTGTAAAAATTAAGTTAAGGAATTTTTATTAAAACGTTTCTTACATACCGTTATATTGGCTGGGCCACAAAAATATTCATTGTGGGCCTCATGCGGCCGGCGGGCCACTAGTTTGACAGGCTTGTTCTCTACCCACATTGTCATTGTATTCCATTGGGAAGACACCCCATCGGACATTTGTTCTTTAATCCTGGTTGACAGAAGCAAAGATGTGAGGAACCCGATGAATATTCCTAAAACCTGGCTGTGTGCACGTTGCCCCCTTATTTCTCTCGTGCTCACATCCCACCAAGAGCTCTCCATTACCCACAGGGTGAATCCCAAATTCCATAACCAGGCCTTCGAGTCTGACCTGTGTCTGCCTGGGCTGCTGGGGCCTCCTGCTGCGCAGCTCCTCCAGCTCAACCAGACAGTTTGACTCACTGGATCATCACCGGCCCTGTCCACACCCTGCACCTCTGCTCGGGCAGTACCCCAGCTTGGGGTGCCCTTTCTACCCACAGAGGGCCTCCCCTCCCTCAGAACTCATCCCTCAGTGAGGAGTCCTCTCTCTTCAGGATCCACGGCGACTTTGCAGTCTTGTATCTTCGCTCTTTTCATGGGTGGGTCTTCACTCCCAACAGCGCTGGAACCAGGAGGCTACAGAATGGTGTCCCCGTGTTCAGAAGGTGCCTTGCACACACACGCACCTCCTCGGTGGAGGCAGCTGATGGTGAGCTCAAGGACAGGTGTGTCTTTCTCCCTGGAAGAGGGTGGAGCGGGAAAGGTGCCCTCCCACTCCCCGGGCCTGTGACCTCAGTGCCCCATCTCTGTTGGTGGTTGTTGAAGCCATTAGACCAGTGGTTCTCAACCTTCCTAATGCCGCGAGCCTTTAATACAGTTCCTCATGTTGTGGTGACCCCCAACCATAAAATTATTTTCGTTGCTACTTCATAACTGTAATGTTGCTACTGTTATGAATCGTCATGTAAATATCTGATATGCAGGATGTATTTAGGCGACCCCTGGGAAAGGGTCGTTCGACCCCCAAATGGGTCGTGACCCACAGGTTGAGAACCGCTGCATTAGACCCACAAGGGCAGCAAATGCGCTGTCCACAGACCCCACCCCCACCCACTCCCCTGGAGACAGGGACTGAGGCTCAGAGGAGGAGGTGGAACCGGTCTTTCTGATTTTAGACGCCAGGACTGCCGGGAAGGGCTGCTGAACAGACGTGGGGGGTGGGGGCAGGGCATGCACGGGGTGCTAATCCCAGCTTCCTGTCCTGATTTTCCTTGACTGCTGCTCAGGGCCTATCTTACGAAGTTCACAGCTACCGAAATAGATCTTTCCTCTCACCTGTTCTTGAGCAAAGAAGGCCTTGGTAACTTCCTGTCAAAGAATGCATGCTTTGGTACTTTTTCCAGGATGAGGGACAATAATGGGCCTGCTGCTTCTCCGCCTTGGCCAAGGAGCAGGGGGCAGACAGCTACAAGGGGAAGCGGGTGGGGATGGGGGTGGG
>NW_006300363.1:3061598-3061994 GCF_000327345.1 Myotis davidii | reverse complement strand
GGCGTGGGCTGGGGGCCAGCCTTTTCTGTGGACTTGGTTGGTGTTTCCTTCCATGGTCTGCTCCAGAAACCACCCTAGGCCCAAGGATGCCCCTCTGACTCAGAGAGACAGACAGCAGATCCTCTGCCCACCTCACTCCCCTCCCCTCGCCCCTGGCGGATCCTACAGAGCTCTCTACTCCTGCTTAACTCATCATCTGGTCATTGGAGCTTTGGGGCCTGAAAACAAAGTGTCTTGAGTTAGGGCCACCTCTCCGGCCGCTCACTCATTCACTCACCAAACACAAGCCTCCAGGTCAGGGGCTGGGGTGTGTGGGGGTCTGGAGTTACAGGGAGGAATACGGCGTGATACCCAGCCCCGGCGCCGGGGGCTTGGGGGTGGGCATCGGGCCTCTCC
>NW_006300363.1:3060751-3061265 GCF_000327345.1 Myotis davidii | reverse complement strand
GTGTGGGGGGGGGAAGGGTTGGATCCCCAATCCCTTCTCCGCTTAGCCTGGCTGAGTCACCCCTTTCCCCAGCCCTGGGTGACGGTTCTGCAGCCCTTCCCATGGGCCGTCCCACCGCTACCCCCGCAGCCAGGACGTGTGAAGGAAGGTGAGACTCCGGGCTCCCTCCTGCCCTGTACCTCCCTCTACTCCGCACCTGTCTGGGCACTGAGGCTGCATCACCACCCGCTTCTGAGCCCCAGGGCTGGGTGTCCGGGAAAAGGCCCTGGTGGGGGCAGGGGCTGGTGCATTTTTCTCCTTAGGGATGCTTTTAACCATTTGTTCTCAAGTGTCCTTGGCTGGGGAAGGTAATGGCTTGCTATTTACAAGTTAGTTGCAAATTGCCCACACTGTTTGGCCTTGTGTTAACTCCTATTTCAGTTTATCTAGTCCATGTACCCTGGAATTTTTCTAGCTGTCTACTGCCCTGTAACACCCCTACCCTTGTAATTTTTAATTAATTAATTAATTAACT
>NW_006300363.1:3027147-3060653 GCF_000327345.1 Myotis davidii | reverse complement strand
GACCTGATGGAGCTGCTGCTGCTGCAGAACGCCCAGATGCACCAGCTGATCCTGGGTCGCCTGGTGGCAGCAGCACTCAGCCCCTGGCCCGCCTTCTCTGGCCCGCAGGTGGGAGGCTGGGGAGTGGGGCTGGGGGTCCCTAATCCAGACCACGCAGTCCTTGTTTTCAAGCAGGCGTCCCTGCAGTGTGTCCCTCCGTGGGCTGCAGGCCCAGGAGGACGGGCGCCATTGCACCTGGACCTGCAGGCGCCTGGTACTTAGGGGCTAATGTTTGCTGAGAAGCCAATGAATAAATGAATGACTACGCACACCAGGCAACTTTGGCTGTGCCGGCACAGGAGGGGTGCCCTGCCTGCGTGCCCCCCTGGCTGGGCATGAGGAAAGGCTCCGTGGAGGGGCAGGTGGCCCTAGAACAGTGATGGCGAACCTTTTGAGCTCGGCGTGTCAGCATTTTGAAAAACCCTAACTTAACGCGTGTGCCGTGTCACATATAGAAATTTTTTGATATTTGCAACCATAGAAAAACAAAGACTTATATTTTTGATATTTATTTTGTATATTTAAATGCCATTTAACAAAGAAAGATCAACCAAAAATATGAGTTCACTTGTCCCCTCGGACACGCGTGTCATAGGTTCGCCATCACTGCTTAGAACCAGCCCTTGACAGCCACATGGGGTCTTGATGGTTGGAGGTGAGGGCGTGTCCACCACCCAGGCTGGCAGAGCCCTCCAGCGGCCCTGGGATGAGTGGCTCCAGGGCCTGGGGCAGGCCAGGTGCAGCTTCCTGGCCCCCACCCAGCTCTGGAGTCAAACCTGGATTCTTCCAGTCCCTGCTCGCCTCTCATTAGCTGGGTGACCTCGACCAGCGGCTCAGGCTCTTCAAGCCTCAGGTTCCCACCTGCAAACTGTCTCCAAAGTGCCTGCTTACATGTAGCAAATACCAAGAACCAGTTGATGAAGCAGATCTGGAAAAATAATGTAGAGGCACGGAGGAGTGGGGGTGGGGAGAACCTGACCCTGTGTCACCCCCCCCCCACTCTCTCGCAACCCCCAGGTCCACTTGGAGAGTCCGAAGGAGGAGGGTGAGGAGGAAGAGGAGCTGGAAGCCCAGGAGGAAGGGCCTCTGGTGTTCCACCACCATTACCTGCCCTGCCCGACGCCCGCTCCGGGCCTCCAGCCTCCCTGGCCAGCGCCTTTCCTTCCCCCTCCGCCACACCAGCCCCCCTTGCAGGATGCACCCAGGATCCAGCAGCGCCCTCCTGCCAGGAAGAGGGGGGTGTAAGTGAGGCCAGGCCCTGCTCTGGCTGGGCTGGAGGAGCTGCCTTGGGGCTGGGGCGGGTGGAGATTGCTGTGGGTCAAACCGCAGAGGTCACTTCTGAGGGGGCATTTCTTTTCTCCTCCCCATCTCAGGAGAGCCGTGCCCCCACCCCCACCCCCCAGTGCCACAGGGACTGTGGGTGCGGATGTACCCCCGGCTTCAGGTAGGGGCAGGGGGTGTGGGCAGCAGGCTCCAGGCCTAGGGATGGGCCAGGAGGCTAGGGGGGTCATCTTCCCCTGAGGGCGGGGGTACCGTCACTGCTGCAGGCAACTGGCCCGTCCCCTTCCCTTTCCCTCCTTGGGGTCCACTGAGGCAGGAGGGAGTCAAGATGAGGGTGCTGTCTCCCCCCACCCAGATTACTATGATGCTGAGAGCTTACTATGAAGACAGATGCTGGCCCAGGGACCCACTCCAGCTGCACTGCGAGGCTGGATACAGCCCCCGAGGGCCCCTCTGGTGCTCACAGCCACACCTGACAGCCCTTCTCTGCCCAACCCCGACCAGGCCCTCCCCTCCAGGGTGAATCAGTCTCCTCTCCTTCCCATTGAGACCTTGAGCCAGCCCATCTCTTCTCTGGAGTAAGCTCATTAGGTTACTCACTGTTCAAGGCCCTCGACCCACGTGAACACCCACCTCTGCCCCACTGTTAGCTTCCCGGGCGAGGGGGAGGCTGGGAACCAGAGCCCCCCCAGACCTCAGTCCCTCACCCCTCTCTCTGGGAAGGCCAGGGCTGCGGGGTCTCCGCTTGGCCTAATAATGGAGGAGGAGGCCAGAGAAGACTGGTTTTGTTGTCTTGTAAAGGCCAAGATGCGGAAGAATCCTGACTGGGAGGGTCCTGGAGCTGCGCCAGACCCCTAGGGCCCCCACCCTCCACTCCACCAACAGGAAGCTGGCTCTGTGGCCGTGTCCTGCTCCGGCAGGGAGTGGCCCCAGTTCCCGAGGGCCGTGTGGGAACAGAGTGTCTCTGCCCGGCCAGGCCAGGGCCCGCCCCAACCCCACCGAGGAGGCCCTTGTCACTCGGCCAATGAGGGTGGGTGCCCGGTGCTGAGGCCGGTCAGCATGGGGGCGCCCCCGGGCTGGGCTGGCCCAAGTCCTCGGTGAAGCGGAGGGTGGAGGGACACTGAGGAGGCTTCTAGGGAGAGAAGTATCAGCCCGATGCGTCACCTTCCCGGCTGCTGAGCACTCTCCCAGGAGGAGACGCGAGGCACAGGGTTAGGTCCAGGCGTTTGTATTCAGACTAGAAAAGGAAACGTCCCCCAAGTCCTCTGCGGCTTGTCACTGTCCTTCTGCCGTGGCCGGGCCACATCGCTGAGAGCCACGCTGAGTCCCAGTGGCTGCCGTGGCCGTGGCCACATCGCTGAGAGCCACGCTGAGTCCCAGTGGCTGCCGGGGCCGGGGCCACGCAGGCTATGCCCGGTAGGAGCGTCTCAGCCTCCTCCACGCGGCTTGTACCCCGTAATTGCCTCGCCGCCGCTGGTGCCACTGCTGGCCGAAGACGAAGCACAGCAGGACGGACGCCACAAACAGCAGCAGCAGCACCGACACGACGGCGATGATGATGACCATCTGGTTGTCCGGCGTGGGCTCTAGGGGAGAGGGCAGCGGGCTGAGACGGCCTCCGGGCCTCGCGTGCACACATGCATAACCCGTGGATGCAGACAGTGGGGTGGTGAGGGCTGGGGGCGGGGGGCGGAGAGAGGGGGCTGAAGAGGGTCGATGGGGGAAAGAGGAGAAACATGTAACACTCTCAACAATAAAGATTTAAAAAAAAAGAAGAAGTGCCCTGGTCCTAGGTGCCAGGGCCCAAGGGGGAGTGAGGTCCACCCTCATCCGTCCTGCAGTCACCCGGTCACGGAGACGAGTGACAGATGGTGCACTAACTGGGGGAAAGGTGAGCTGGGGTCTGGGCTACCAGCAGGCCTCGGTGAGACTGAGGGCAGCCTGTGGGCTCAGGCACCATGGCCTGGACAGTGCACGCCAGCCCCTCCCTGGGCAGAGCTGAGTGAGATTCTACCAAACTCTCTGACAGGGAACACCTGCCATCAGGAGTCACAGAACCGCCCTGGCTGGTGTAGGTGAGCACGGAAGGGTCGTGGGTTTGATTCCCGGTCGGGTCGAGGTGTGCGCGCGCAGGAGACAACCAATAAGTGTGTCTCTCTCACATCAATGTTTCTCTCTCTTTGTCCCCTTCCCTCCCTCTCGCCCACTCTTTCTAAAATCGTTGGAAAATATCCTCAGGTGAGGATCAACAATAACGAAAAGAATCAAGAACAGTGGGGTTCTAGAAGACCTGAGGGGTCGGTTAGGTCCAACTTTTCATTGTAGAGAGGAGCCAGAGAGAGCAGGTTGACTTGGTCAAGGTCACACAGCTCACTAACGGCCAAGCAACTAGTCCAGGTCCACGCTGGGGCTTGGAGAGAGCTTCAGGGAGGAGGGAACGTAAGAGGGACCCCTCTCAGGATCCAGTGTGGGGCCCCTGTTGCCTACCCCCCTGAGCTGGCAGAGAGTGGGCTGAGGTTCTGACATCCCTCAAGGCCTAACGTGAATGCCCTGTCCCCCCCACCCCCTCTCCGGGGCAGGCGGAGGGCCTCCTCCTCACCATGGATCTCAAGCACCTGGGGCTCTGAGATTATTCGGATCAAATTCCCACCACGGGGCTGCAGGTCCAGCTCCGCCCGGCAGGAGAAGTTGTGGCGACCGTCTTCCTTGTGAGCCGTGCTGTTGTGTGTGATCATGGCTTCTTGGGGGGCAGCTGTTTCCCCCTCAAATCTCTGCATGTGCAGGGGCTCCTGGCCACGGAGCAAGGTGAGGGTGAGGTTCTCAAGAGGTGCCACCGCCGGCACCCTGCACTCCATGGTGAAGACTTTGCCCACAGTCACCCAAGTGGGCTGTAGCTTCAGCAGCACTTGCTCTGGGGGGTCTGCAGGGGAGAAAGTGGGGGAGGTTGAAGGCACGGTCCCAGCGGGCCCACCCAGCCAAGAGCACCCCCTATCAGCACCGTGTGCTCCGGTCCCCGGCTGGACTTGCGGAGGCTGGGGCCTGGCCTGCTCCAAAGTGTAAGAGAGGAAGAAGGAGGTCGTTTAGGATGAAGGGTGTGCCGGGTGGTAGTCTTACGAATGTGATGGGTTCTGCCGTGGACAAGAATGGAGGTGGTTGGGTGTCTCCAAAGAGAGGGTCAGAGACTGTGCAGCCAACTAGAAAGATGCACATGCCTGCATCTGTCTCCTTCCTCTCCAGAATTTTAAAAACTAAACAGTTGGGCACTTATATTCAGAGAGGCTTAGAACGGAGTGCTCACTGGAACTGGGCGTGAGCTGTGAGTTCTCACTTAACAGGTGGGGGCCAAAGTCAGACCTGCCTTCATCCTCAGGGTCAGGTTCACGGCCCTCTCAATCCCTTATCCAACGGAGCCCTGGGTGCGGCCTGCATTTCCCTCTGAGCCAGACATCTCACCCCAGTCACACCGGGATAGGATGTTGGATCGAGGGCATCATGTATTTGATCCATTAATGGGGAGGATCCCAGCGGCACCCTTAGTGCCGAGATGTTGGGAGAATCCCGGCCTCTCCGGACCTCCGTGGCCATGGGCAGGCGTGAGTGTGATGGTCTCACATTTGCCGAGGGCCCTCAAGGGGAGAGAAAAGCACCTGGGGACTCCTCAACCTCCCCTGGAGAGTGTGCCGCCCTCCTGATGGTGCCCCCATGGGATACGGGCTGTTCCCCGGACGGGCTGCTGCTGAGCTGGGAGGAGGCTGTGAGCACTGCGATCGCCCTCTTCGGAGCAAGCCTCAAAGGCGGGGTTGCCACAGGCCCACGGAGGCCAGCGAAGGGTGGGAGCAGACTCTGAGCCCAGGGCCTCGGTCCTGCTCCTTGTCCCCCCAGGAGCCCGGGAGGAGCGGAGCACCCAGGGGCAGGCACTGCGCTGGGGGAGGAGGGCCGAGCGAGAGGCACTCACAGAACACGGTGACGCTGGCATTCCGCTGCACCTGCTTCCCAGAGCAGGTGAAGTGGCAATATACGACCGTGTCCGTGGAGACGTTGGAGACCCTGTAGAGCTCCCACTGAGGCTGCTTGTGCAGCAGAGTCTTGCTTAGGGTGGTCTCCAAGCCGCTGACGGTGGGCTGCAGGCAGCTGGTGCTGCAGTTGATCTCAGAGGACCCTCCGTGCTTCACCAGCAGCTGCGCTGGCGACATGTAGACCTCGAACGCCTCCTCGCCAGACCCTGGAAGACCAGAAACTCTGGGCAGCAGATGTCCCCGCTGTCCTGCCCAGTGGAGCTGCCCACTCTGATCGAGGGGGCGGGGCCAAAGAAGGAAGGCCAGGGATGGTCCCTCTGCTCCTAGACGCTTGGCCCTTGTTCAGGCCTCATGGGCTGTCTCCCTGCCTCTGGGTGCCCCTCCTCCAGCCTGTCACCTCCAGGCAGATTCGTCTTCCTCACGCACTTCTCTCTCCATGGAAGGGGACCCCATTCCACCTTCAAGGCCCCAGTGTGCCCTCCCTCCTCCACCAAGGCCTCTCTGAGATGGAGGTGGACTATGTCTTCGGAGCTCCTGTGGCCCAGGGTTCAACCCATCCCTCCCTCCTCTCCTTTCTTTCTCAAATACTTTTTGAACGCCCGCGTTGTGCCTGGTACTGTTCTAGGCTCTGCGGGAGTGAACAGAGCAGACCAAATCCTGCCTTTACAGAGCTCACATTCCAGTGAAGAAAACAGACAACAATAAACAAACATCCAGCCCATTGGACAGTGGTAAGCGCCTGGGAAAGGAAACAGGGGGGTGTATGTGTATGTGTTTGTGGGGAGGGAGGGGCACTTTAGCACAGGCCTCACCGAAATAACAACATCTGAACAAAGACATGAGGGAGGTGGGGGCGAGCCCTGCCCATATCTGGGGGAGTATTTCTAGGAGACGCCCTGGGTCGGGAGGGGGTGAGCTGTGTCTGCCTGTGGAAGAGCGAGGTGTCAGGGTGCTCTAGCTCAGCGAGGAAAAATGCAGGGGAAGCGAGGTCAGAAAGGAAATGGGACCACCCTGCCCATGGCCCGGGATTGTCCCAGTGATTCACACTCCTACGGACTCTCCCTTCGCCATTTTAGAGCTTCTAGAAGGCAGGACCCTGTCCCCCACTGTCCTGTGTGTGACAGACTCAGGAAGCATTTGATGCATGGAGACTGAGCCCTCAGCACTCACCTCTCTCTCAGCAACGACCAGGACGGTCCTCCATCCCAACCAGCTGGGCCCAGCCTGGGTCCTGTGCTAGCACCATGCCCACATGCCCCCACGCAGCGCCCAGATGGTTGAACACAATGAAGTGGCAAGAGACGGGCTTTGCAGGTACATGGAGCTGGGTTTGAATCCTGAGTTCACCGTGTGCCAGCTCGGCAGGGTGCTTGCTCTCTCTGAGCCTCCGTTTCTTCAGCTGTGAAATGGGCTAGTAATTCCTGTCCCAAAGCTGTTGTGAAGGTTCAATGAGATGGCACTTCAAAAGCATCTGGCAGGTTGTGCAAAACGGGGTGCTTGGCACCTGGTGGCATTTTCCCTCACGTCCCCTTGACCCACTGGCAGGGGTTTCACTTTCGCTCTGAGGCTAGCCAGAAGGTGAGGCCCTCTGCTGCCCTCTTCTGTCCTCTAGGCCGCATCTGAAGACCAGCTATGCCGGCCGTGCCTGCACCTTCTCTTGAACCCCAGCACCCTTCACCTCCTGAGGCCCCTACTCAGCCCACCATTTAGTCTCCATGACCTGCCACATCCACACCATGAAGCTGTGGGGCTGTTCAACCTGGTGTCCCAAAGGCCAGGCCCCTCACCTGCTGCCCAGGTGTCCATAGCATCCTGTGCCCATGGCTGGGGCCACTATGTCAAAGCCTCTGAGACTTCAGGGTTAGCACCCTGCCCCTAAAGCGGGGGAGCAGGCAGCCCACCCTCTGGGCTGGCACAGGCCCAGTCAGGAACCCCAGGCACTGGCTCACCTGGGCAGAAGAGCAGAGCAAGAAGAGCTGCGGGCAGGCCCCAGCAACAGAAAGGGGACATCTCAGATGGCATCCACGGGCTGGCAGCTGAGGGGGCCTGCGGAGATAGAGAGTGGGGTCAGGGAGTGGTGGCCTGGAGTCGCGGCGGAGCCGCCAGCCTTTTGTAAGCTGGTGACTGCATTTCCTCTCATTATCTGAGCGGTTCTTGGGAGGCCACGTGGAAGGCGGCTTCCTCCGCCTGGGCTGCCAGAGTCTAGGCAGAAGAAGGCGGAAGCTGCCGCTAAGCGGGGCCACAACTTGACCCTTGGGCATGCTCAATTTAGAGGTGATGAGTGCCCACACGTGGGCAAGCAGGTACACGTGTGTGCGTGATGTGCGTGCACACAGGATTCTGGTGCGATGTGTGGGCACAGAAGACAGGGATGACTACAAGCCCCAAATCTCACAGGACACACTGTTGGGGTCCCTTCTGGGAAGAAAATACCCTAAGTCAGGACCTGTCCAGAACAGGGTCACCCTAGCAACGCAGATAAAGAGCTGGGCTTTCCTAGGGAAACGTGGGTGGGACTTGGAGGCTTCCAGCTAACAGCCCAGCACGATCTACTTAGACCTTCATACCCGCATAGCTTTCAACCTGGACCTGTCCCGACCCAGCTGATACAGGGACAGCCTGAGGCCCAGAGCCTCAGGAAATTTCCCAGCCCCCAGCAGCCCAGGCACAGACAGAGGTTATGGGATCAGTCCGACTGTAGCCCAAATCCTCAGCCTCCATTTCCAGACCTGGCTTGTGGGGTCTCCCCTCCGCATCCAGGTGGGGAACAGAGGTCGGGATTAGGGTCTGAGAAACTGTAGTGTGTTTCCTGGAGGCTTTGTCACCTGTTGCAGGATCCTCAGATGCAGTGAGCAGGTGAGGGGGAGTCCGATGGTGGGGAGGGTCTTGCCAGGAGGCTTTTGGTCCTGACACATCCAGCCTTCTTGCTCCAGCTGTGGCCAGGAGGCCCAGGGGCCAGCTGGCCCGGGAGAGACAGGACAGCAGCAGGCTTCCTTGCTTTCTCAGCCCGCCCCCCTCCCCCAAAGATGGGGCCTTGCCAAAGGGATGCCTCAGTATTTTCAGGGCTCGGGCCAAACCTCGTTCCTGAGTTGGGAGGGCAGGGAGAGGCCATGCCCTTCTCTTTGGCTGCTGTTACTATCGTATGTGGTGTCGAGGGCAGCCCTTGTCAGCAGGGACCCGGGGAAGCCCAAGACAGGCCGCTCGCTGGGCTTCGGAATGATACAGAGAGAAGATGGAGAAGAGAGTGGAACTGAACTCCAGCCCACGGTGCGGCTGCAGGAAACACTCCCCCAATCCAAGCTAGAGGCTGAGGGGGCACCCCAGGGGATCAGACAGTGGGCCCTGCTGTGGTGGGGGCTCTGTGGTCTCCACTGGGTCCGAATAATAATAGTAACAATAACTACAAAAATAATCACAACAGTAATACAATAAAGTAAACATTTACTGACCGCAGGTCACAAGCACTCCACAAACATGAACTAATTAATCCCCCAACTCTACGAGGTAGGTACTGTTACTGTCCCCATCTGTAAGAAACCGAGTCACCGTTGGGGCAAACCAGGCCTGTGCCCATGGCTTTGTTAGACATATGTGTACTGCATTCTGAGATCTGACATGTCAGTCTCCCCTCCCTCCCCACTGGCCTTTCCATCCATGAGGGCAGAAGCTACAGCCACCAGGAAGTAACATTGCCTGGCACACAGTAGGTCTTAATAACTGTTCAGTCAGTAGATGGATGGATGGGTGGATTAGCAAATGAATGAGAAACAGTCTTGATAAACAACCCAGAGGACCTTTCTGGTGGGCCCACTTAGCCAATCTTTCTCCTTCTGGTGATGTCTCTGCTGCCCCCCAGGCTACAGCTGGGCTATCAACAGGGACAACCAGGGGCCCATGATCTTTACAAATCCTCAGATTTTTAATGTGATTCAGGCTGGTTCCCTTGGAAACCACAGTTTTCCGTGTGACTAGCAAATGGGCGTGACCTGGGTCTTGACACAGGAGTATGGAATGGTTGAAAGTCAGAGGGTGGAAAAAGACAGCCCCGGCAAGCAGTAACCAGGAGAAAGCCAGGAAAGCTGCACTGATATCGGACATAGGGGACTTTGACGATAAAAATACTAGGAACAGGGTAAGTGCCTAAATGAAAAGGTCAGTTCACCAGGAAGTTAGGATAGTTCTAAACTTGTAAGCATCTAGCTTCAAAGAACTACAAAGAGATAAAACCACCACCAAAGGAAGAGGTTTTAATACACTTCTTTCAACTACAAATAATGAAGCAGACCAAAAAACAAACAAACAAACAAAAAACACCCCAGTAAATGAATAGAAGAGCTGAAACATAGTTTAAAAGCTTGATAGGTACCTATAAATCAGAGAATACAAATTTTTTAAAAGGTTTTAAAATTCCATATATTTGGTCGTGTAAAAACATGCCCTAAATAACCCATAGGTCAAAGGAAAAAAAGAGTAATAACACATTTTAAAAAAATTTAGAATTGAATAGTAGTGACAAAACATATATTAAAATTTATGGGATGCATCAAACCTGGTACTTAGAGGGAAAGTTATAGCCTTGATGCTTGTACTCGAAAATAGTCTGAAATAAACATCCAAATTGAAGTAAGTAGTCAAGAAGTTAGAAAAGGAAAAAACCAAGTAAACCCAAAAGTAAACTCACAGAGAATAATGAGCAGAAATCAATAAACTAGAAAACGAAGTAGACAGGCTGGATAAAGCCAAAAATCGGTTCTTGAGAAAACGAATAGAATGGGCCTATCTATTTAAAAACAAACGAAGGCACAAGTGACCATTATTAGGAACGAAAACAGGAACATTATACGATTAAAAAGAAGACGTTCCAGCCCAGAGGCATGCTCTTGGTTGAGCATCAACCTGTAAATCAGGAGATCATGGTTCAATTCCGGGTCAGGGTACATACCCGGGTTGGGGGCTCGATCGCCAGTGTGGGGTGTGGGGTGTGGGGTGGGGAGTGTGCAGAAGGCAGCCAATCAGTGATTCTCTCTCACCCTTGATGTTTCTTTCTCTCCCTCTCCCTTCCTCTCTCAAATCAATAAAAACATATTTCAAAAAAAGAAGACGTTACAAATCCACAGAAAAAGAAAGCAGAACAGTGGTTGCCAGGGCCTGGTGAGTTGTTCGATGGGTAGAGTTTCCGTTTTGTATGAGAAAACTCAAGGTTGGTTACAAAAAACCACGCATGTACTTACCACCGCCAACTAGTGCTATCAGGCAAAGAGGACTTTTAGTACAAAGATATTGATAAGGGATAAAATGGGTGCCTAAATTAAAGGATCAATTCATAGTTCTACATGGATAAGCATCTATCTTGAAAAAACTACAAAGAGATCAAACCACCAGCATAGTGAGATATTTTAATACACGTGTCTCAGCTGTGGATAAAGAAGCACACTGAAAATGGAAAAATGGTTAAGATGGTACATTTTGTGTTACGTGAATTTAACCACAATTAAAAATGTCTACAGATAATTTGTGCCAAGAAGTACGAAACAACATAGAATAGGCATGCATACGCGATAAAGCACTAAGAGCACCGGGAGGGTGGCTACATCTGGGTGGGAGCGAGGAACGCACAGGCAGATGCAGGACTTAGGAACATTTCATGCCTGTGTTGAGTGTTGGGTTCAGGCCTGTCCATACTACCCTGCTGTATAGAATGTACATGCGTGCTTCATATGTTACATTACGTGCCACTCTTTAAATGTTACTGAAAGGATGCCGGGAGAAAAGAGAAGTTCCCATGTGTTAGACAGAAGAGGAGGCTCTATGGCAGCTGTTCTCAACCTGTGGGTCGCGACCCCTTTGGGGGTCGAACAACCCTTTCACGGGGGTCGCCTAAGACCATGGGAAAACACATATATAATTACATATTGTTTTTGTGATTAATCACGATGCTTTAATTATGTTCAATTTGTCACAACGAAAATACATCCTGCATATCAGATATTTACATGACGATTCATAACAGTAGCAAAATGACAGTTATGAAGTAGCAACGAAAATAATTTTACGGTTGGGGGGTCACCTCAACATGAGGAACTGTATTAAAGGGTCGCGGCGTTAGGAAGGTTGAGAACCACTGGTCTATGGGAATGGGAGGGAAGTCCCCTCTCACGGAGGAGGGAGGATTTCACTGGGATTCATCGTGAACCCCAGATGCAAGCCCCAGAGGTTGGGGACTGTCCCTTCCCAGGCTCCGGCCCAGCTCAGAGGGCCCAGGACATACTCATCTGGGCCCCTGGACCAGAAGGCAGCCCCGCAGCTCTAAATCCGTCACCGGGACAGAGCAGGAGAGGAAGCAAGAGAACAAAAACAGGAAACTATCACAAAGCGCAGTTCATGAACTCAGATCGCAGAGGTCCACGGAGCTGGGGACCTCTGCGACCTCCCGCCTCCTTCCCCAACCCCGCGCTTAGAGTGTGTGTGTTGGGCGGGGGTGGTGGTGGTGGGGGATGAAGGTCCAGGGAGGGGGAGGGATTGAAACTCAGGCTTTGATGCTCCATCCCAGATCCTTTCCACTCTGCCCAGGGAGGTGAGAAGTGTGGCCTTACCTGTCATCTGCTGGATGGAGTGAGTGATGGGGAAGGAGCAGTGGCCAGGGGTCCAGTACACCCCAAGAGGTGGAAGCTGCATGAGATGCTGCCGCTGGGTGCCCTGGTGTCTTGGGGTCTGGCGTATTAATTCAGGTTTCTTCCTTCCTTCTACCCAGAAGTCACGTGCTTCCTGTGCCTGGTTGTCATCGCTTTCCGTCCGCTCCCCCCTGAAAAAAAACAACGGGTGGTTAAAACACACACAGCCAACGATGTCAGCACGTTAACCTTTTCTGGTGTACGGCTCTGAGGCATTCAGGACTGTCACACGCTGTGCCACCATCACCACCACCCATCCCCAGAACTTTCCCATCTTCCCAGACTGGAACTCTTCCCCGTGAAGCACTACATTCCCCAGCCACCCCTCTCCCCAGTCCCTGGCAACCACTGTTTTACTTTCTGTTTCTATGAATGTGACGACTCTAGGGACCTCATATCAGGGGGATCTTTGTCCTTTTCTGACTGTTTGTTGCACTGAGCGCAATATCCCCAAGGTTCATCCATGCTGTGGCACATGTCAGAACTACCTTCCTTTAAAAAATTTTTCAATTAAATTAAAAAACTTTTGATTAGAGAGAGAAACATTGATTTGTTGTTCCAATCACCCACGCATTCATGTATGTGCCCTGACGGGGAATTGAACCCACACCGTGGCATATAGGGATGATGCTCTCACCCACTGAGCTGCCCGGCCAGGGCAGAATTACCTTCCTTTTTAAAGCTGCATAATATTCCGCTGTGTGGAGAGACCACATTTGTGTCTCTACTCATCCGTCGATGGACACTTGGGTTGCTCCCACCTTCTGGCTGTGTGAATAATGCTGCAATGAATGTGGGTGAACAAATCTCTCTTCAACTCCCTGCTTTTGACTCTTTGGGGTTCATACCCAGAAGAGAGATTGCTGGGTCACATGGTAGTTCTGTTTAATTTTTTTGAGGAACGGCCATACCATTTTCTTCTCTCTTTTGAGGTGCAGTGTCTGCACTACTTAGGCCTTTGATGAATGATAGAGTTCCAGGGTGAACCCTGCAGGAAGCTAGTCAACATCACAGAGCTGGGTCTTCCCTGTGTTCGACATGCCCCACCACGAAAACCTGTCTGTGACCAAGAACCATCGCTTTCTCAGATCACGTCACACCTGCCACCTCGCCTAGCAATAAAAAACACACAAAAACAAACAAAAAACTACCCTAGCAGAGTGACTGTCCCAATAGGCAGAAAGAATCAAAGCTGGGTGCAGAGGTGGGTGCTGGGTGGCCAGCGAGGCTCGCCCACAAGCAGGGATCTTGCCCCCAGAGGCCAGCCCCATTTTAAACTCCTGGCTTAGCCAAGTCACAAAGTAGACGATGTCAGGGACCAACAGGACAGTCAAGGCCATGCCACACAGGGTCTTCTAGGCCCGAAGCCATCTCTCCTGGTGCTTTTGTGTTTCGGGCTCTTCACAGAAGTTCGTTTTGGAAAGTTCCTGTCTCACTGCTGCCAAAACACAACCAAGGGAGAACGCCGAGGTGGGGCATCAGGGCCGAAGGCTTTGTGGAGCCCGTGTGACGTTAGAGCTCTGATGGTACCTGCGGTAGACACACATTAGGGCCCAGCCAGTGTGACTGAGTGGTTGAGCATCAACCTATGAACCAGGAGGTTGGGGTTCGATTCCCCATTGGGGCACGTGCCCGGGTTGCAGGCTTGGTCCCCAGTGGGGGTGTGTGTGCAGGAAGCGGCCTATACTGGCGATCAGTGCCAATTGGGGCCTTCCTTCCCTGGCTGCTAACTGGGGCCTTCCTTCATTCCACGCCACTCCCTGGTGATCAGCACATGCCATAGTGAGGGATCGCACTCCCGGTCTCCCGGTCAAACTCCTGAGGGGACACTTTGCATATTAGCCATATGTGTGTGTGTGTGTGTGTGTGTGTGTGTGTGTGTGTATATACTAGAGGCCTAGTGCACAAAATTCGTGCACTTGCCAGGGGGCAGGTCCCCTCAGACTGGCATGCGCAGTCCAGGAGCCCTCGGGGGATGTCCAACTGCTGGCCAATCCGGCAGTCAGACATCGTTAGTGCTGCTGCAGAGGCAGGAGAGGCTCCCACGACCGCCGCTGCACTCGCCAGCCGTGAGCCCAGCTTCTGGCTGCGTGGCACTCCCCCTGTGGGAGCACACTGACCACCAGGGGGCAGCTCCTGCATTGAGCACCTGCCCCCTGGTGGTCAGTGCCTGACTGGTCGTTCCGCTGTTTGGTCAATTAGCCTTTTATTATATAGGATAGATATATAAAAACTTGTTTAAAAAAATTAGGGCACATGTCTGATTCACAATTTCCCCAGGAGTGATCCTGGACTTGCCTCTTTTAGAAAAGAATCCCTCCTTTCTTGACCACGAACAGGTTTTCTGGGGAGCTGCTGTCCTCCTACCCCACCCACCCCCCTGGCCAAACGATTGCTCCACAGTGACATCATGGTATTTCAGGTATTTACTTGAGTTTGTTTTTTTTAAACGAGTTGGGGAAAGAGAGTCTTTTCCTGCCAGGTTGCAGAGGTCAGAGGAAGCCAAGCCTCCCATTCACAGGGCGATGGGTCTGTAAGGCGAGAAGGTCAAATGCTCAAAGAAGAGGTGAAAGTGCTCCAATGGTTCCAGTCCTTGGTTCCAGCCATTCCTGAGGCCTTTCCTGCAGGTCGGCGTCCACCAGCCAATTCTTTTGGCCCTTTTGCTCGAGCCAGTTTCAGCGGGTTTCTGTCCAGAGCCAGAGACCACGCATCCCCAGAGGACTCGTCAGTCAGCAGAGAGGCTGCAGAGTGAACTGCATGTGGCCTGCACTGGCCGGGCTCCAGGCCCTACTTTGGTGCTGGGTCTTTACGACAGGAGAGGCTGGGAATGTCTTCCTGGAAAGAGAAAAATAAAGTAAGATTTGATGACAACATAACATTACTTCTGCCACTCCAAACGTCCTTTCCGCCCTTCTTTTTTTTTTTAATTGCTTTCAGAGCGGAAGGGAGAGGGAGAGAGAGACAGAAACATCAATGATGAGAGAAAATCATTGATCGGCCGCCTCCTGCACACCCCCTACTGGGGATCGAGCTCACAACCCGGGTGTGTGCCCTTGACTGGAATCGAACCCGGGACCCTTCAGTCTGCAGGCTGATGCTCTATCCACTGAGCCAAGCCAGCTAGGGCCCTTCCTTTCTAAAAAATAAATGGAAGGCAATAATTGGAGGTAAGTGTATATCCCGATTTGGAGAACAAGCTGTCAGCTTATGAAGGGCCTCTGAACAGTAATGCCATCAAAATCTGCAGCTATCTCAGCGTTTCCCAAATTCATTTGGCCATTGAGCCCTTTAACTAAGTGTACTCTCCTTTGGTACTCTGAGGTGCAAACACAACTGTCCTAAATGAGTCAACCCTGGGCCTTGTTTCTCTTACCTGGTCCTAGCCACGCTGTAGGGCAGTGATGGCAAACCTATGACACGTGTGTCAGAGGTGACACGTGAACTCATTTTTTTGTTGATTTTTCTTTGTTAAATGGCATTTAAATATATAAAATAAATATCAAAAATATAAGTCTTTGTTTTACTATGGTTGCAAATATCAAAAATTTCTATATGTGACACGGCACCAGAGTTAAGTTAGGGTTTTTCAAAATGCTGACACGCCGAGCTCAAAAGGTTCGCCATCATTGCCATAGGGCATGTGCATCTGGGACATGAGACACCCCACCCGACCCAATGCTCAGCTCTCTTGACTCCTCCCCTCCCCTCCCCTCCCCACTTCCTGTGATTCACACCTGCTCAGGCAGCCTCTTCCAGGAACTCACCATAGGGAAGGGTAGGCCTCAGTCATCTGTGCTTATCTGGAAGGAATCCGAGTCCAACCTCTGACCCAAAAAACAGTTTCTCCCTAGTCTGTTCAGGGTGAGGCCCTCCTCCTCTATTGGAATACCTCCCCCCACCCCAAAAAACAAACAAAAACAAAACAAAACAAAACAGAGACTCATTCATTCACTCATGCACTCACTCACTCACTCACAGAGCCTCCTTTGGCCCCTGGGCAGCTCAGACCGATGGGCAGCCCCCTCATGGAGCTGGGTCTGCCTTCCTGGACCCCGTACGCCCGCTCAAACCTGGACCGAGACAGCAAAGCCAGTTCCTCCCGTGACAGGTGTCTGAGGGCCCAACAGCGGTTTCTTCAAATGTCTGTGAGTTTCGAGGCCCCTCACAGCCCTACCCTTCACCCTCAGCCCCATCATTATGATCAAGGCAGGACTTGCTGTCACTTTCTTGGGTTGAGACTCCTCATTCCAGTTGCTTGGCCTCTTCCGGAATCTTGATTGGGCCGTGCTGGTGTTAGTCACTCTTCCCAGTTTTGTGTCACCTCCAGGCACACTCCACAAGCACTTCCGTGGCTTCCTCCAGGTCACGGAGCAGGCCTGGGAAGGGATTCGGAGAGGCGGGAAGAGGAGACAGCAGGGAAGAGCACTCACTGGGCTCACTTGCCAATCCGCTCTGGGGGTTGAGTTGACTCAGTTACTGCCCCTCCTGTTTCTGGAACACGGCCCCCTCCAACTCCCACCATCTTCACTATGGTTTCCCGGGGGCTGCCCAGCTCTTACCAGCCCTGCTCCTCTGCCCACAGCGGATGGGCCCAGGCACGACTTTGGCCCTGCCGAAGCATCTGGTCAGTCTCTCACTAAAGTGGAAGATGTCAAGGCCAAGGACCGATCAGGGCACCAATGCTCCAGCACAGTGCCTGGCCCGGTATTAGCTGTTGTCATGATCTCTTGAAGCTCACACATACCCCAGTGAGACAAACAGAGAGAGTCCAATAAGTGCATTTGCTGATGGAATACAGTTGTGAATGTGTGTGTATATCTATATATATAAAAGGCTAATATGCAAAGTGTCCCCTCAGGAGTTTGACCGGGAGTTTGATTGCTCGCTATGATGTGTGCTGGCAACCAGGGGACAGTGCAGAATGAAGGCCCTGGCCGGCAGCCAGAAGCCAGGGAAGGAAGGCCCCAGCCGGCAGCCAGAAGGCCCTGATCGGCCCTGATCGCTGGCCAGACCTAGGGACCCTACTCCTGCACGAATTTCATGCACCGGGCCTCTAGTGTTTAATAAAGTGCACCAGACACTAAGAAAACACATCGTCTTTGCAGCCCAAAGCTAACTCAGCATGAAAGCAGCAAACCCCGTCTCAGTGCCCAGAGCCCCGGCCCCACTGTGCCAGCAGCCCCACCACCTGCTGGCCTCCTCTCTCTGCTCTCGGAGGCAGCTAAGGGTGCTGCTAGCTGCCTTCCTCCCTGGCCTGGGCCAATTCAAGAGGCAGACGCAGTCCTGGCGTAGTAGCTGTGTGGGGGACGCAGGAGCTGTCTCTGCTGTTGCATCAAGTGACAGGAAGCGAGCCTCCCGTGTGCCCTTGGCTTTGCTGTGTCCAGAGCTGCAGACGGCAGGCGGGTATGTCTATGGCTCTCAGGGACGCTCCGGTGCCCTCTGAGGCAGGGGGAGAGGGGGCCACGTGGAAGGAGCCAGTCTTGCAGCTGAGCCCCGGCTACACTGTCCGGGGGCTGGTGGGCCCTTCAGCGTCTCCCTTCAGGTGCTGCAGGAGAAAGCAAAGCCCCCTGATTCTAGAGGGACGGATGGGAGAAGGAGAATGCATTCCTTGGTGTGCGGGAGGACACACTCTGTGCTTTCCCAGCTCTGTGCTGGCCGAGTCACCCAGTGGGTTTCTCTCATCCTAGACTTCTTGGTCCAGCATTCTATTCACTGTACATGTGCCCCAAATTCTGCTGGAGCCCAAGTCTCACCATGAGGCAAGTCTGTCCCAACTTGGCCACCTTCCTGGAAGTCAGCTCAAACTGATTCTTCGGGGGACTTCCTGCAGTTTCAAAGGGTCTTTTCCCACAAAGAGCCACCAAGAAGGATGTCCCAGCCCCACTCCCTGCCGCAGACACCAGCGGGTAACTGCACCCCTACCCGCCTTCCCACCGGCTGAGCCAGCTGCTCACCCTCACCAGCCACCCCCTCGCCCCGGAAGGCAGCTGGGATCAACCCCTTGGTCTGAGTGGTGGTCGCATCTTTAAGAAGATGAAACTGGCTTCCAAATCTAAAACTACCTTTATTTGTGGTTGGCTCAACATAAGACGCCATCATCAATCAGCAGAATTATAAAACTGTACAGGAGGTACAAAAATAGGCCATTTAACTTATATAATTACCCTCACATTGTCAAGCTTTAAAAATACACATAAAAATTGTACAATCTGGCAGTTTATAAAATATAAAGCTAAAAAGGAGGATTTTAGGCTCCACGAAGAGGATTGTTTCACATAATTAACACACATTTAACAACTAACCATCCACAGAGAAGACACGATGGCACAGAATTATTTTTAAATCACTTAAAAATTAACATTTTTACCACGACCAAATTATTCACCCTTTACTAACAAAGCTACTGTAAGGCATCCATCCCGTGGAAGGATACAGTATAACTTTTCCTTTTCCAGTTTTAACATGGTCAGGGGTGTTGTCCAGAACAAATCGTCTGTGCTTTAAGCAAGTGCAATTGTAACTGGGGTATACTTCAGAGTAAAAATTAAATAAATATAAATAGGTTAAATAAATAGGTCATTGCAAAAAGAACACTACGTAAGGTTTGCATCTGAGAACGTGGCAGAGTTGGCTGGTAATGCTTTCCGGGTCCTGGGGACACCCCCGTCACAGCTTTTGGGATACTGGAAAGGAATACTGCACCCACCAAGCGCGGAGCTCGGGAGGCGGGTGTGGGGACCTTGGCCGCGGTTGTGGGTTAAGGCTGCCCCGGTGGGAGGCTCACTGCGGATGGTTCTGTGGTTCTCCAATGAGCACAGGAGAGGTTTACGTGCTGCTACAGTCAGAACCAGAGTCACGCATGGGAAATCACTGTTTCAAAAGGAAGTACAGAAAAGGATAGACGCTTTGGCTTGAAAGATAACGGTCCAACCCTGGAAGGAGGAAATCTGTCTTATCTGGACGGGACACGCAGTGACTTCCTTGGAAAGGCTGCTGCCAGGCCAGGCACATCTAAACAACTCCAGGACGGCACAGAACGGCCAGGGCAAAGCAACGCCGGGAGGCACGAGGAAAGGGATTTCAGAAACTGAAGGAAAGCTAACGAGAATGTAAGGGGGCTCTACGGGGTGCTGGGCTCCCTCTTCCTGCACAGGGGGCTGTGGACGCGGAGCCAGCCCATCTTCCGCAGGAACCAGCCGAGGAGCACATGGAAAAGGGGAACGGTCTCGGGAAACCCAAAGTACCGGGAAGCTGGCCAGAGTCCAACTTCTGAAATGAGCGCGGCCAAGAGGAGAAAGCACTGCTGTCCAAAGGCCCCCACGTCAGCGAGAGGTCAGAGCAGCAATGAGAGGGAATCACACAGATACACGAGTCACGTCCGCACAGAGCCTTGGCGGGAGGACCAGGGTAAACGCTGATAAGGACCGTTCTGGATGGGAAGAAAATACTTTGCTGGACCCACTGGCCTGGAGCGCTCCCAGTACAATGCATGCAGCGGTCGGAGTGACATCTCGCCGCTCAGAGCCTACGATGACTATTGCACTGAGACAGGATTTTGTACTTCGGCGCCTACATGGCTCAGTGACTTATCAGGTAACACCAGTGAGTCCCGAAAGTGCAAATGCTCGGATGCCTCGTGACATGCGGAGTCTTTTATAAAATGAGTTAGAAAGCTCGAGAAGCAGTCAGAGAAAAGTGTCATAAAAATAAAACCGAATACTTCTAAAAAGTCCAACAGCCTTCTAGGACTCGTACTCCACAGCCCAGAGCTCAGCAGCACCGCAGGAAACCTGAATGCTAGAGGCTGAGATGGGATCTACCACAGGGTGTTTCCATGGCAAGTGTCCACGCAAGACTTCTGCAAGCCTGGATCCCGAAGGCGATGAGGATAAGATGGACAGAGAGCAGTCTGACCAGTTCTGAGGGGTCCCAGGACATGGGCGCTTTAAGACTGAAAAGATGCAAAACCCAAATCATGCCCTTCCCCAACCCTGGGCTCCTTCATGAACTGATGTTAACTTGTCTCTCACCACAGGCTCCTATGAGAGCACAGGTTCTATCTTGTCCCTCTCTCTGGCCCCAGCGCCAGTGTCCCAGCATGCGGTGAATCAATGAGTCTCAGTGGGTGGTTAGAAATATGATCAGCAGAAAAGGCATTTTAAAGAGAAGTTGTCCTGCAGGCAAGTTGAGCCAAAACAGAGAAATGACATGTAGCGGGCGGCTAGAAACGACCTGGATACTCCGCAAAGAGAACGCTCAGCAGTGCGGTACAGCTGCACCCGGCAGCAGAGAGCTGGCAGCCCAGGGCGTCACTTGTGGCACCTTCGCCGCCGGTCCCTCGGGCTGGTGGCACAGTGACCCGCGGAACGGAGCTGGCACAGGCCAATGAGAGCGGGGAGAAGAACCCTTCTGGCTGTACGGGTCTGAATGAGGTAACTGGTGAGCTTCACAGAGGTGGGTGCTGTTTAAGAGAATGAGTGATCTCAGGCATCAGGAAGGAATGGGCGTCTACAAAGGTAGAACCAGAGCCTGTGCTGCGTGGCCTTCACACACGAACACCACGAAGACGTCGCACAGTAAGAGACAGTGACCTCCCGTCAGGCAGTGAACTCCACGGCGACACTCGCACTCCCAGCGGAGTCTCCGAGTTCACCGGGCGGACCCGCATGAGCCACTCCCCCGGCTGGAGAACGTACAGGAAACGCTTCCTCACGTGGTACCCTCACTGCATGTAACCACTAAGGCTCTCGGTAGAGAAAAGACAGGAACTGATTAAAACGAAAATTAAAAATTACATAAAATTTAGGGGGAGAAAGGACGCGGCGATTTAGGGAACATTACTTTGAGGATGATGTGTTCACCAGCGCTGGAGACTGTTCTGAATATGAACACTCTTCCTGGCCCGGGGGGGTGGGGGGAAGGGGAGGGGAGTACCACACAGAACAGATGTATTGCATTTCTTCTTCATGAGCAAGCTTCACGTGACGCTTAGCTCACTTGTGCTAATGTGGCATTCTACAGTGTGATCAAACTATAACGTTATTAAAATCTGCCAAGAGAAACAAAAAATCCTGCCCACGAGGTACATGGGGAGCCTGGCCTTGGCTACCAAGCCCCTGGCCACCCTGCTGGCTCCAGGGATAGAGGCCTCATCGCCTGCCCTCTGGCCCAGGGCTCTCCCGGGATGGCCACAGTGGCCAGGTAGGCCCTTGACCCTCCGGTTCCGAAGGCCTGTCCCTGCCGGGGTCCTTGATGGCCAGGGAAGTATCACTTCTTGCCCCCAAATGCTCCTAAGCATCCCTAAATGGTCCAGGCCACAAAGCCACCAAAAGCCACCATGGAGGCCACCAGCACATGGGGCTGCAGCTGCCTTGGGACCGAGCGTCTTCTCCGTTTCCCATACCTGCAGCCGTGGCCTCCCTTCCGGCGTGTGCTGACCTGTCCCAACACCACACCCTACTGCCCCGAGGGAGCACTGGGTCCAGTGACCTGGGACACTTGGGCGCACTGTGCTCGGTGACCAGCGACCTCCGTCCCTCCGTCGGTGCCCCTCAGCCTGCTGGTCGGGGAGAGCGGCTCCGGCCCCGCACACAGGCAGAGCTTAGGATTTCTTCCTCCCGCTTCCTTCAAGGCCTGCAGGCTGACATCGAACAGGAAGTTTAAAAAGAAACATGTCTGAAGCCAGTCTATCCAGGAGGAGGTGGAGGTGCCCTGCTGCTGCCTGGGGACGGCCCTTCCCGCAGCTGTTCCCTGGTGGTGAAGCTTTCACCCCCATCTTCCCAGCTTCCTGCAGGCCAGGAGGGGTCACTTCTCCCCGTCTAGGGGTCAGACCCTCCTCTGCCAGCTGCAGAGCAGGCAGCTCAAGGCACTGGTTTGGGAGCTGGTCTTCTTGCTAAGTGTGGCCTCTGGCCCTGGATTGCAGACAGGGGGCGCTCAGTCACAGCTGGGGCCACAAGACGGAGTCCGGCCTGGCTCAGGGGCGTCTGCAGTCCCGGGGGCCTGAGGCTCGGGGGGCGGGTGGAAGTAGTAGGGCTGGAAGAGCCTCTCGTGGCTGCACAGCTCCATGGCCCGGTAGGTGTGAGAGAGGAGGTGGGGGAAGCGGGAGGTGAAGTAGCGCACGAAGTCGTCGGGGAGGGAGCCCAGGGTCTCCCGCACCTCCACGGGGAGCTCCCGGTAGTGGTGCTTCTGCAAACAGGGCGACAGACACAGCCGTCAGTGAGGGAGCCCAGGAAACGCTGGTCAGAGACACTTTTATTACTCAAGGAAGAAAACGTTAGTTAGTTCTCTGTAAAGGAAAGGGGGAAGGGTTAAGCAGCCCACAATCCATCCTGCTCACCAGGTCTGCTTCCTCTCACTCGGAGACCTCGGAGCTGAGCAAGGCCCAGCGTGGGGAGTGGCCTGGGGACCTAGTGAGGCCCCTGTGGGAAGTGCCCAGAGGGCCCTCTAGTGGTGACATGGTGCTGGGTCGGGCCGGCAGAGGCACCACAGTCAGTGGAGACCACAGAGGACTCCGGCAGCAGAGAGCCCACCTCCCAGGTGAGCTGCTCACCACAGGTCCCGGAAGACAAAGCCCGTCTAAGGGAAGAAAGTCTCTAGTTTGCCCCGTCTGGCTAAGGCCGCCCAGCCTCTGCGAGGTCAGAATTCCAGGCTGGGTGAGAGGGTGCGTACAGAATGGACAGGAGGAGAGGGTGGCTGAGCGGCTGGGTTTCGCAGCCCTCACCTTATTTCTCATGGCTCGGAGGAGGTCTCTGACGGAGCCGCCTTTGTAGGTTCTGAATTTACGCAGATCTAGAAAAAAACAAGGAACGCAATGGAACAAACACTTTCCACAAGAAAACAATTCCGGAGGCTCCTGGGGACTAAGCGATGGGACTGAAACATCACTGCACTCTCATCGAGGATGGGAGCGCCCAGACTGAACCCGGGTGGGGCTCGTCTGCATCCCACCTGCTGATCACACCCCGACCAGAGACAAGCCCCACCCACCACTGATCCGTCACTCAGACAACAATGAAACAATGAAACAACAATGAAACGGTCTGACGTGCATCTAAACCAGTCGACAACCACAGAAAGCCTCCACCCTGCATGTGGTGCTTGGAGCTCAAACAGCCTGCGGCTGCCATTTCCACGTTTGCATCTCAGAACCGGCTGCAGCTTTGGGGACATCGGTGGTCACCTGTCTGGAGGGGGACGGTGATGTTCTCCCTCCAGTCCATCTTCACCACGGCTCGCCCGCCTCTCTCCAGCTGCTTCACGATCGGGCCGTCCAGGGATTCCTTTTCTATCCGGTCACTTACGTCCTGCAGGGAGACGAGGGCCACAGGTGGTGGTCAGTGTGGAGAGAAGCTGAGCTGGAGGATGGACACCCAGGCAGAGCGGTCACTGCCTCCTGAGTCCTCAGCTGGGCTGAAGCCGGCCTCAGGGCGGGGCAGCTGGACTTCTGCCTCCCCCACCCCAGTGAGTTAACTTTCCCCTGGGAGTGGCCACGTCTGCTACTCACTGCAGAGAGGCCCACATGGTCCGTCTCCACGACAGAGATGACACAGATCATACCTGTCCACAGACCCTGAGCACCTCACCTGCATGTCACACCAGGGAGGACTCTGAGAAACACATCACCTTCCCCAAAGCCACCTGGCAACACTAGGAGGCCTTAAAATAGCCACAACTTTACAGGAGTTCATGTCCACTGATCCTGCAATTTAACCTCAGAATCTATCTTAAGAGCTGGGCAAACAAACAAACAAAAACTCAATATAAGGAAATGTTTAAATCTGTGAAACTTGAATGAAATTGTATGACGCCTGAGGTTTGCTTCAAAATATTCTGGGGCGGGGAGGGGTGGAGAGAGGGCCAAGGCTGAGTTAACAATTGCTGGACCTGGCTGATGGCTAACCGGGAGTTCATTATCATATTCCCTCTACTTCTGTGTGCATCTGAAAGCTCCCATAACACAGGTTTTAAATGATGGCACACACATATGATAGAATGCAACAGTCATTAGAATTTTAGAGCTTTAACGTGGAAAAATACTTAAAATAGTATATACAGTAAAAAAAAAAAAAGGCAAGATACAAAACTGTATATATAACTTGATCCTGATCTCACTTTTATTTTATGAAGAAAATATATTGCTGAAACCGGTTTGGCTCAGATATATATATATCTCAAGCTGCCAGGCCGGGCTGCCTCTAGGTATGGGAGATTGGGGTCATGTGTCTATTCCTTGTCCTGCTGCCTCTCAGCGCCTGGCGAGTGCTGCCTCAGTCTGCGTGGAGCCAGGCCCACCTGGAAGAACTGGAGCTGCTTCTCGAGGCTCCAGAAGAACGGGTGCTTCAGCACGTGCTTCGCTGACGGGCGCTTCTGAGGGTCCATGGAGATCATCTTCTCTATCAGCTCCCGGGCGATGACGTCTTCTGCAGAGGAAGACAACAAGCAGTGACGAACGCATCATCACCAGCCCAGCGCCACGGCGGACCACCCCCACCTGACCCGTCCGCATGCCCTTGGATTTAAGACTCCACGGACAGGAATTCGTCTGTAACTTAATGAAGAGCTTGCCCAGGAATCTTCAGCAGATAAGGAGAGTCCTCATCACAGGGTGTGAAAAGGGCTGGAAATACCCACTCAGAGGCTCGGTGACAGCCATTAACCCCTACCCTGAACTGGGGGCCACGAGAATGACGCCCCGGCTGAACACGGGTCAACACGGAGAGAGAGTCAAGGTGAAGCTAAGAATCGAGCATGTTGCAAAAGAGTATGTACCTATGCACATATGCCTAGATAGATGACCAGAGTAATATATACAAAGGTGTCATCAGCACCCATTCATCACTATATAATAGAGTTATGGGCCTTAAACATTTCTCTACTGGGAATAAGGGAAATTAATCCATCAGCAAAAATGTAAGTTTTTAATTTTAAAAAGTTAAAGACTTTTGAAGAACTGGGTTCGTGGGTAAATTATAACACAGAAAAGCCTGAGGTCAGGAAGAAAGACTTGCTGCACCCAGGCCTGGAGAGTGAGGACCAAGCTGGCCTGTCCCCAGCCCCACCTGCACCCGCTGACCCCTGGCACAGGCCAGAGCCAGCCCAGCGTATGACGCATGGGCTGTGTGTCCTTCCGAACGTTGGTGCAGGAAAGACCTCAGATTATATAACCCTAACGAGTCACGAGCTGTAGAACACAGGTCCCCACAGGGGCTGCCCAGGTCATGCAGGTAATGGGTGACCTGACGGAAACTCAGCTTCTTGGCTCTAGAAGGAGGTGCTGCAGGAATAGTCCCTCCAGCCACAGGTGGGCTCCTGGAGAGAGCATCCCTGGGAACACAGAGCTGGCACCATCCTAGTGCAGGGGCCTCCGGGCAGCTGAGGAGCAGCTCCTTCCCCTGCACGCCCTGCTGCCCGCTCACCGTGCTTCTCGGGCTGTAAGCAGTCGAGGCTGTAGGCGCCCAGGAGGATGTTGGCCTGTCGCTGCAGGGACTTGCCGAAAGGGTGGCTGCCCTCAGAAACCACGTAGTAGAACACGCAGCCCGCAGAGAAGATGTCCACCGTGTAGGTCTGAAAAGAAGTGTGGGGTGTGAGAGGCCTTCTGGGAGCCCCTCTCCCAGCTGCAGGGAGTGCGGCTGCCACTTCCTCCACGTTGAGCATGTCGTGGAGGGAGGGCTGACGTTTGGGAATTGCTTGGAGTGGTGCTGGGCCCTGCAGGGGCTGCTTGGGTGGCATGTTCACCTTGGAGACATGGGCTCTGGGGCCAACTGCTGGGACCCGGCTCTGCCACCGGCCAGCCGGAAGCCCCGTGACCGATCTGTGGCTGTGTCCTCCAACGGAAAAAGGAGAGAACATGCTATGCTCCTTGGGGTTGTGAAGATTATGTGCATTAATACGTGAAAATTCACCTAAACTGGTGTGTGGCCTGAGGAAGCTCCCTCCTAGCCATCAGCTTCTCTCCACCCAGCCGGCAGGTGGCTCCCTGGAGGTGGGGACTTCTGTGCCTTTGCTGCCTGGTTTTCCCCAGGGCCTGATATAAGGCTTTAAAACTTAGTTAATAAAGGAATAAAACACTTGCTGCTTCAAAAATAGCCCCAGAAAGAAACTATGTGACAAGTTTCCAGGGAGGTCATTCTGATGTTCCCGTACGCCTCTCACTGATCCCACAAACCCGTTCTGTGTATGCGGGGACTTTCGGGAAATGTGCAGTGCGGTTTCCAGCCTGCACTACTTGGATGTAACACTAGGTGGCTTCTGAGCATGGCCTCCCGCCAGGCTGCACCACCGATTCTCCAGCAGACACCTGAGGACCCGGGAGGGAAACCCAGGAGGCTGGCACCTTCCACCCTGGGGAAAACACTCCTGTAACAATAATGACCTGCCGTCCACCCTCAGCAGAGCCCCACGAGCTGAGCACAGCGAATGGCATAAAGACCTGGGCAGAGAGGTCCAATGACGACCAGGACAAGGTTGTCCTAGTCAAGGATGAGACTCAGGTCTTCCAAATCCCAGGCCCGACCACCTTTATCTCATCAGATTGTCCTCACGCGGGTGACAGATTCGGGACAGAGGAGCAAGTCCACCACAGCTGAAGCTCTCACCTGTCACTTCACCTGCTCGGTATCATTCAGGCTCCCCGTTTGCCACAGCCTACACTGCCTGATGCCCCCAGTACACTCAGCACTGATGCTGGGGTGCTCCTGTCCTACACGCCTGGGTCCCCTGCTCCCACCAGCTCATCTCTACGCTCAGTTATGTTCTTTCCCAAACTTATTATTGCCACTTGTTCCTTAAATATCCCATAAGCTGTTAAAACACGGCTGCCACCAACTTTGAGGTGAGCTGAGTTTTGCAAAGATTCAATAAAGGGGAGTGGCTACAAACTCCTATGAACTGGATGTGGGAGACTCCACTGTAAGGGACTGGGACATAAATAGTGAACTAGGATTCTGCTCTTAGGACGGGTGTGAAAAGTCTAGGTCTCTAACTAGGAGGCACAGAAGTGGCATGTGAGGTGCTTTATACAGGAGAGGAAATGAACAACTCCATTCAGTTGGACCCAAATGCGAAGAAAAAACCTACATCAAAGATTCCTATTACTTAACGAATCACAGTACTTGCTTTAAGTTAGTGTTTAAAGTGTGAATTTTCTCATGACCTTCATCATAACTGACTTCTTTGACTCACTGACCAGCTGCTGGTCCCCTGTGAATGGGGTAAGAGGGCTCGACGGAATCTCATCTACGTTAGACTGGCTGATCCCATCCGCGTCTGGATCGGGGGATAAAGGTGCCGAGACACGATGGGCTCTCAGCAGAAGGATGAAGAAGCCAGCAGGAAGGCTCCCGTTGAACCAATTTGAGTGTCAAAAGGAAAAACAAAAAGAATAGGAAAAAAAAGGACTATAATGGATTATAACACTATTTTAAAAATCCATGAATTCATAGTGACTCAAAAAGAGAGAGAGAAAGGGGATCAGAAATAAAACTCTTCTTTATAGAAAAATGTCAGCTAACACATGCAGAAGAATTCCCACTGAGTTAAGGAATTCTGGGAGGGACTGTCAGCGGACACTGTGCCATCGGGTGAGTGACTGTTGGGAAAGAGGACACCATCCACGCTGTGCCAACCATCGCCCCCCAGGGAACTAACAACAAAGAGGAAAACGTGGTGGAGGGAAAAGCAGGCGCCACCTGCGCCGAGGGAGCCGAGCTGGCATCGCTAGCGGGGTCAGTAACAACGGTACAACTGCCATGCCGTGCCGCCTGATGCCGTGGCCTGTGACGGCTGCTGCAAGAACACGTACCTTCACTCCATTCGGTCCTTGGGACCTACTTTTAGTTCACAGGGACACAAGGACTACACAGGCGAGTTAACACCACCACGAAGAAACGAGTGAGCAAGCCCGAATGGGGCTTTCTCCAGACGAGCGCCTCACTCTCCAAACGTCACTCCCAGGGAGCAGAGAAGGTCGGGGACCGAAGCAGATTATAGGGGAGAGCGTCACATGCCATGCAAGACACCTGATTGGACCCTGGTTTGCAAACACCAGCTCTGTAAGCGGGATCTGGGGCAATGTGAACGTGGACTGAGTGTCAGAGGTCAAACGTTAGTTGCTGAGGTGTGGTATGGTGTAAAGCTTAGGACTGTGCTTGGTCTTGGAAGACACCTGCTAGGGTATTTATGGGTGAAGGACTGGGTGCTTCCCTTTTATATTCAACTGGTTCAGCAACAGACAGAAAGTGAAAAATAACTAACAAGTGTTGAATCTGGACGGAGGTACAAAGGTATTTTCTGCACATCTTAAAAATCCTCAAAATGAAAAGTTGAGAGAAAAAAACAAAAAGAAAAAGAATACAAACTGGAAGTGCGTTCACCTTATGGAAGCTCCGAGTTCCCAAATACGGGGAAGTGACTAGGGAAGGAGGGGAACCCCAGACACTTGCTCCAGTTGGCCCCTCTTGTTCACCTGGTCATGAGATGATACGAAGGGCCAGTAGCGTGTTGTTAAACACGTGTCACTGCCCTCCAATCCCGACAGGAGGCTCCTAGTCCTGACAGTGCGAGAGGCTGCAGTTTTCAAAGGCCTGTGCCCGTTACTCACGGGGTTCTCCTTGCAGTCCTCACTCAGCATCTCCGGGGCGATCCAGCCTTCGGTGCCGGGCACCCCCGAGCGGCGGCTGAAGCTGTGCCTGCCCACTGCCAGCTTCTTGCAGAGGCCGAAGTCGGAGATCATGGCCTTGATCCTGCCATGTGCATTGGGCATGGAGAGGAGGATGTTGTGGGGCTTCAGGTCTCTGTGAACTAACGCAAAACTCTGGATGAGCCCAATGTGAACCACCAGCAACATCGGGCCTCCTCCTGCGATGGGAGTGCACCCTCCTCAGACTGCCTAGCGCCCTGCGCCTCTAGGGCTTCAACTGCGTAAGAATTCTCCTCAGACTCTTACACAGCGTGCACACCAGCGACGCAGCAAAGAGCTTCGGCCAGGCCCACCTGGGCAAGCCTGGCACCCGGTCACCCCGCCCGGGCCGCGCCCCGTGGAGGAAGCCTCTCACCGATGTTGAGGGAGTGCAGGTGGGCCAGGCCGGAGGTGGTCTGCTGCAGCAAGGTGATGGGCTCCAGGCCGAGGTGGGCAAAGTCCTTCTGCTCCACGTACTGCAAGAGACACGAAGGCCCGGTTGCGGCTCAACCCCAGGACTCGGCCCCTCCGTGCATGCTCCTCTTTTTTTTAAAGTGATTCAATTTTATCTAGAAAAATCCTGCCTCCAGCTTCCTGCTTTAACATTTGGTATTGAGTCAGCTCATTTTCTTTTATCATATTTTAAGAAAGGGAAGTTTTACTGACAATATTCTGTCCAAATCCTTATTTTTCTGAAGACTTTCTCCTCAACGAATAGGTTAATTTAAACAAACAGCTAAGCTCCAACTTACTAGTTTACAGTGGGAAAGATAAGAGGGTAAAAAACTCAAGTTCACTGCCTCATACAGGTAAACCTACGAGTGAATGAGACAGTTTCACAGTGAGTTGGAAACTGAGCAGAAGGAATTATGATCCTAACGACTCGGGTCATCAGGAAGCATCCTCCCAGCCCACACCAGCCCTGGGATCGGACCGGCCAGGTGTTCCAGAGGCCAGGAGGGAGACGAACGCTAACCACAGATTGCCCCAGGCAGGCTGAGGGACACCCCAGTTTAAGGTGGGGTGATAAAACTGCTCCACATTTTGACTTTGTTTAAACGGGTATACAACTTTGCAAACGCATCAAACTGTCTGTCTTAAACGAGTACGTATTATAACTTCAATAAAGTTAATACAAGGAAATAAAAAGGCGAATCCGGCTGTCCCTGAAACCGTGCCCCAGGTGCGGGGAGGAGGGCGGCGGTGTGGGCACCCACCTCCTGCAGCGTGGCCGCGCACAGCTCGATGGCGATGTACTGGAACTGCCGGTCCTTCTCGGTGCAGAAGTAACGGATCACGTTCGGGTGCTCGTCCGACTCTCGCAGCAGCTGGACCTCGCGGTCGGCGAAGCTGAAGCACTCGGGGAGGATCCTCTTGACCGCCACGTCCCGGCTGTCGAACATGCCCCTGCAGGACGAGGAGTGGGTTGGGCTGGGAGGTGCAGGGGGCTGTGGAGACGACAGGAGGCCCGTGGACCCATGGTGTTCCTTCTCCTCTGACACAGCGGCCACTCCTCTGCCTCAGAGCCCAGGAGGTTCCAACCAACCACCGTGGTCGCCCCTTCTCTCCCTGGAGGCGGCACTCTTCCGTCTGAGTCACGGCTCTGACCCTGCTGGACTCTGGAGCCTGGCAAGCGACAGGCACTCCTGTCTGTCCCGGTGAGGGCACAGGGGTCTCCAACCCACTCACCGGTACACAATTGTGCCCTCCGCTCCGTGGCCCAGGACGTCCTTGGGACAGAAGGAAATTTTCCCGACCATCACCATGCTGGTTTCCTCATCTGGGACAAAACGGGAAAAAGGAGGGACTGTGTTAAACAAACCCAACCTAAACCTGGAGGTGAGAGTGGCTACAGCTTCCTGAGCTCAGACTGAGACATGCATCTCAGACTCTCTATGCCTGTCCCCTGCCCTGGTCCTGCCTCTGCACTGCTGTGAGAATGAATGTCTTACACCTTCCCGAAGACAGGGGCTCGCTACAGACCCACCTCAAGGATTTGCTCCTGAAACACCCATGTGACATGGGGAGACCAGCTGCAGTCTCCAGCGTGAGACTGAGGGCTCTGAGGTCTCCTGTCCTGACACCAGCCTGAGCCACCCTCCAAGGGAAAGTGGACTAACAGCTGCACTTTCTTCCCTGGCCCCTGGCTGGCCTCGGGAATGCTCTCAAGCCAGGGGCCAGTGCACCTCTGGTCAGCAGTGGGGCAAGATGAAAGGGGACCACGGGGGCTCCCAGAAGGCCCTCTGAGAGGAGAGGCCACAGACGGGCAGAACCCCGGCCTGAGAGTGGGAGGGAGTCAGGTGAGAACATGTTGAACGCTTGGGAACTTCGTAACCCCGTGGACACTCCCAGGAGGGCCATGTGCTGTGTCTCTCAGGTGATACTCAAATGAAAGAGAAAACAACACCAAGTGGCAAATGGCTTTACCCTCGTCGTCCTGCTCCAGGCAGGGGCTGGTGCCAGCCCTGGAGGCAGAGCTGCTGGAGTGCAGTGAGTGGTTGGAGGCTCGGGGGGACGTGCTGGGGCTGCTGGTGCCCGAGCTCTCCGAGTACAGGCCGGACGAGTCCAGGAGCTCGGCGTCCTGAGCCACGTCCCCGGGCGCGTGGAAGGGCAGCTGTTGCTGTTGCAGGAGCTGGATTTTCTCCAGTTCCTTCTGGAACTGCCGGTGCTGCAGCTGCTGCTGCTGATGCATGCTCTGCGAAGAGAAACACACGTCCAGACAGGTGCGGCGTGTCCCCTGGGGCCCGGGAGAGGCAGGGCTACCTGTGCCAGAGAAGCAGGTGCACCTTATGTGACCCACAGGGTGGAGGAGACGGTGGGAAGCACAGGAGACAGGGTCTGTTCAATGAATGGCTGGTTGTCTCCCTGGCAGTTAGACTTCCCAGGACAGCCTATTCTTCCCACTGGAGGCTGACGGCCACCAGGCGGGGGCAGCAGAGGTGGACCCACTTAAACAAGCGGAAAGCACCCCCAAAGTAAAGGGTTTATATGCCCATTCCTATATGGGCATGCGCTTCCCAGGCACTGTGACCTAAGGTGATAACATTTCAGGGCTCGGAGCAACCTGAAGAAGGAATGTCCCTCTGGTATATGGTATCCAATGCACCGCCTATGCTACTATGTGACGTTAGCTCACTTATTTCCAACTAGAAAGTGGGAGGGATGACCAGGCCACCTTTCTCACTCTCGCTGATATCTCTAATAGCCAGTTTTTAAGGGAAGAAAGTTAAAGGGATTTTCACCTATTATGGCTATTCTTTAAAAAGGAAAACGTAGGTAACTATTCAAAAGGAACTGTAGGCAAGGTTTACAAATCAGTTTGTACAGTCAAACCATAAGATCTTCTCATTTTTTGAGAAGCCAGTGTCTCTCTAATTATAATGCTTTTAAAGATTAGCAAATATTGACTTTTACATGTGAAAAGAAACGTATATGCTTGTTTGCTGTGTTGGCCCGGGCCTCACTGTCATCAGGTGACAGGCACAGAAGCTTGGAAACATGCGGGTGGGCCAGGGGGAGGGGCCGGGCCTCACCAGGGGGTAGGTGATGATGAAGGCCACCCAGCCGATGAGTAGGAAGGTGCTCAGGACGATGGTGGCAATGTCCTTGAGCACGGAGTCCATGGGGGCCTCGGGCTTGGCGGGGGCATGAGCGAACTTCTCCTCCACACCCTGAGAAACGGTGCTGGGCGCATTCCCTGAAGTCTGGTCAACCAGGTGGATAACCTTGTGTGGGAGAGAGTGGTTACATCTCTGCAACATTTCCAGGAGGACAAACGAGCCAATCAAGAGAAGCACTGACTGTTCACAAGGAATATGTGAGATGTGCTGGATTTTTTTAAGCTCTCCCAGAGAGCACAGGGCCGGACAACCGCTGCCTTTCCCAAAGCGACTGCCTTAAAAATTACTGCTGTGATGTTATCGTTACTCAGGCTGAGCAGCCACTGGACTCTGGTCTCCCCACTTCCTCTCTCCGTCTTCCCTCCGCTGCCAGGGTTGTCCAGGTTTGGTAACATGGTTCTTCTGTAGCCAAGGGATCCCCTTTCCCACTGGTCCCCACCTGGTAGCCTCAGATCCGGTCAGGCCTGTCTCCTCAGCCCCACAGCTGGACACACAGGTCAGCCTCACCTCCAGGCCTAGGCTCTGCTGCTCTCCTCCCTCCAGCGGCCTCTGCTGCCGTCCCAGCCTTCGGTCCCACTGCCTTTCCTGCAGCTTTTGCTAATGGCCATCTCCTTCCTCCCCTCTGTCCCTACCAGCTGTCATTTGCCATGGACTACCCAGCGGAGTCGACTGTAAGCTCTAAAGGCAAGAGGAATGCCTTATTCCCACCACCCGACCCGAAGAGCCGTCACTGCTCCCTGCCCCACTCACATCCTCAAAGCTCTTTTTCTCAGAGTCGGCAGGAATCACATTTTCCCGGTGTTTGGGCAGATTGTTGGGGAATCTCTCCAGCATCTTGGTAGACGCAGACAGCGGCGTTTCATGGTGTCCTGGGAGAGGAAAGGACACTTTCATGAGAACAGCGTCCAGGTGAGGGCAGCCCTCGCGGCCCAGCTGAGGCAGCAGTCGCTATCCACAGAGAGGTCCCCAGTGCAAACACTCACGTTTGTAAAGGGAGAGAACGAACACGAGAGGCAGCTGTCAGGAATGTCTCATCAAGACAAGTTTTGCCCAGCGGGTATGGCTCAGTGGTTGAGCATCCACCCATAAATCAGGAGGTTACCAGTTCGATTCTGGGCCAGGGCACATGCAGTGTTGTGGGCTCAATCCCCATTAGGGGGCATGCAGCCAATTGATGTTTCTCTCTCATCAATGTTTCTATCTC
>NW_006300363.1:2996766-3027073 GCF_000327345.1 Myotis davidii | reverse complement strand
ACAGCCTCCAGGTGAGGGCAGCCCTCGCGGCCCAGCTGAGGCAGCAGTCGCTATCCACAGAGAGGTCCCCAGTGCAAACACTCACGTTTGTAAAGGGAGAGAACGAACACGAGAGGCAGCTGTCAGGAATGTCTCATCAAGACAAGTTTTGCCCAGCGGGTATGGCTCAGTGGTTGAGCATCCACCCATAAATCAGGAGGTTACCAGTTCGATTCTGGGCCAGGGCACATGCAGTGTTGTGGGCTCAATCCCCATTAGGGGGCATGCAGCCAATTGATGTTTCTCTCTCATCAATGTTTCTATCTCTTTCCCTTCCCTTCTGTCTAAAATCAATAAAAACTTTATTTTTTTTAAAGACAAGACATGTTGTTACTTAATGGCATGCATCCAGTCTTTTCAATCTCATAATGAGGGGCGAGAAGTCTCCTTGTCAGGAGAGGAATTAGGGTGCTGGGGATACGTTTCAGAGCAAGACTTGTGTGCGTGTTCCTAACAGGCTGTCTGCGGCTGAAGCGTTAGGAGGCTTTGTTCGACGTCCAGGAGTTCGCCCTTCAACGCTTCCCCTTGTAACATCACTCCACTAAGAGTGTCAACTTCCCATCTTGGTTTTCAATTGCTCCTGGGGAGCTCTTTCTTTTACCGCAATGTGAGCTTCCATCCGGGGAGTGGTGAGCTATTCGCGAGAGCAACAGGACATATCTGCTCAGAGGACAGGGTCATGGTGCTCTCAGCGTTCACTCGTTGTTCTCCACACGACTACATCGTGACTACCTAGCATTCATCACACATTTATTGAGCATCTATTGTGCGCAAATGACCCCACACACCGCCAAGTGTGCCAGCTCACCTCTCCCTGGGCTGCTGGCACCCTGGCCCCGGACACTTTCCTGTTCGTTCTCTCACTGAGATCGGGTCTCACTGTGATCTTTCTGCTATTCTATCCAAGGTTTTACGATGTATTGCTAAGATACAAACAGCAGCTAGTCCAAGCTATGGACGTTTTTTGACCTAGAAAAACCCTAAGTCCCTTGCTGTAGGTCAGTTCTCTACCAACAACACAACACTGCTTATCAAGGGAAGCCTCACTTTGGTCTGATCCGCCCCTAGTTGCTCCTTGCTGGCCGAAGACCTCGGAGACAGGCTTTGCTGGGGAGTCGTAGTTCCTCACGCCAGGTCTGCAGACCTCGGACTCAGATTTGCTAGGGGGGCCCAAGGACCTGAACGTATCTCCCGGTCCCTCTAAGGCTAACAGGAGACCTTCACTCTAAGAGAAATCAAGCTGTGCCTTCCACGAGCCACCATGGGCAGCAGTGCCCTGCCCGCCCCCACCCCTGACACCCTCTCTTAGTGCTCCAAGTCCTGCCCCTCCTGTAGGGCATCTCGCAACCCACTGCCATGGAAGTGATTAGCCCCAATTCATTCGTCTTCCTCCTGTAGTTCTTACGCACAGGCTTCTCCCTCAGCTCGGTAATAACATGCTTCACATGCTGAACCAAGTATGCTCCAAACGTACTCACGGGACCCGGAAACACTTTCATGTAAACGGTACCAGCGTTTTAGTGATTATCTACCATCAGCAGTTATGTCCGGACTCCAGAGCAAAAGCAGAGGCCCTGCCCTGTATCTACTGATTCAGGGTCTCAGGGGCTTGAGTGTCTAATTGACAAAGCTCCCAGGTGAAGCTGAGAGCACCCCAGGTTAGCACCACTGCTCTGGGCAACCCCCAGACCAAGTCCCTCAAGCTAAGAGGACTCACTTTATTTTCAAGATGAATGTGATGTGGGGATATCCTTCGTTTCTTCCACAAAAACCAAATAGAAAAACATAATAGTTCAACATGAAGAGTGTATCCTTTGACCTTGGCCTCAGTTTACACAAAGACTATTTAAAATGGGGACGTGTGGGAGTTCCTCAGAAGGGCCTTCAGAACTGCGGATGCTTCCCTAACTACGTCTTTATACTTCGTGGGTTTTTCAGTTTTCTTACTTGAGCAAATTTTCCTTTTTAAAGGGATACCATTTTGCAATGATAAAGCCATGAAGATTTTTTCTGTGTTTTTGTAATAGTCTTACATACACCTTTCCTTAATTTTCAATACTTTTTTCACTTAACCATTAGTAGGCAGTCTGTGTCCCCTTAACTGGTACATAAAATGAGTTGCCTTATCACTTTAGTGGCCGCTGCTCATTGGCTGTTTTCCCCTTACTGTGAGCCCCTTCACACAAGTTTTCCAAACTACTTCTGTTAAAAAAAAAAACAGAATTATTTTGCCATCTCCTTTGCCCATTTTTTGGTAAAGATAATGACTAAAAGAAAAATGGCTGCAAGGAGTCAAGATGAATGAGAAGAACAAGACCTGGGCAGCTACAAAGGGAATGGTCAGGGCTTGAACACACCCAGGTTCCTCTCTGCACCACCAGTCACACTGCTCCCAGGCCAGCCTCCAAGGCCCTGCACTCCCCATGCCCCTCCACATTCTCTACCCAGGCTCTGCCCTCTCTCTGCCCAGGCACCAGTCAGCAGAGATCAAGAGGGAAAATGGCGAGGAGAAACCTCACGAGCCCCTGTGCCCTCACGAGGGACCCCCCCAGTTCCCTTCTGCCCACCCCACCCCCTGCGGCTGCATCCCCGCCTCTCACCACCTCTGGGGCTTGGAGGCAGCAGAACTGGGACACAGAACGGGCAAATCAGATTCAAGAAGACTCAGTCCTGCTGTAACAACTTGGGACACTTGCCAGAGACACAGCTCTCTCACCTCTGCCTTCATCTGTCACACTCACTGCCTCTGGGTGTCATCTCGATTCTTATCTGGCTGGCGGACAGCGGAAGAGTGATGGCAGCAACAGCGGAAGAGAAGGAGAAGGGACTCCCCACATACACCCAGGATTTTTGCCATGGCTCATTGACCCGGATCCAGCCTCTAACTCTTCACCTTCCTCAGTCCCTGCTGGTCTTCAACCCTCTCTTCCCCCCGCCGCCCTGACACCCACGCCAACTCCAAGTGAATTCTTCCATAGAAATCACTCCAGTTTCCTTAACTATCAATGGAAGTAACAAGGGTGCCTACCTGTGAAAAATAGGAAATGTATTCTAAAGTGCTTAGTGCCAATGCCTGGCACATTACAGATATTCAGTGCATCAGATGGCTGCACAAAGTTTACATTACAGTCATGTGCTGCCTAATGACATTTTGGTCGTTGCCCGATTGCATATATGAAAACGGCCCCAAAAAATTATAATAGATCTGAAAATTTTCTATTGCCTAGCAACGTCGCCATCATGATGTCACAGCACAACCCATTACTCATGACTCCTGCACTGCCAAGTCATATAAAAGTGTAACACAGACAATTATGTACAGTACAAATATTGACAATAAACATCTATGTTACTGGTTTATGTATTTACTATACTATCCTTTTTGTTATTTTGAAGTGTCCTCTTTCTACTTATAAAGTTTGCTGTCAAACAGTGTTCCACGTTATGCTAGTAGCAGCCTCATACATCTTGTGCTTGCTGTGTCTCTGGATGGCATCATTCCTCTTGGGCTTGATTTAATCTCGTGCTGCTTTGTGCAGTAACACGCTGTGGAGGCTTGTAGCCTAGGAGCAGTATGCTGTGCCATATAGCCTAGGTGTGTAGCAGGCTGTACCTTCTAGGTTTGTGTAACAACACTCTGGGATGTTTGCAAAATTACAAAATCGCCCAACGACGCATCTTTCAGACCGTATCCCCGACATGACTGTATTTAGTACTTGAGTTTTGGAATAGTCGTTAAACAATTTTGGGGAACTGACTGCTGCCCTGTTCATTTCCCTTGGGGGTAAACAGTTCAAGGTCTGGAAGACTAGGACACGAACTAAGCACAAAGCAGTTGACTGTAACTAGCAAGGTCGGCTCTGCCCACCAGGAGGCAGCACATAGCAGGGAACCACTCACCGATCAGAAGCCAGTAGTTCCTCAAGTAGTTGAGCTTGTTCTTCCCTTTGAGCCCAGGGTCAAGCTTCAGGTCCGTGCTGGGTGTGATCACACACTCCCCTTTGTCTCCAATGGTGACGCCATCAGTCTGGGGGCCATCCAGCAAAGGAAGGGTGCTGCCTCGGGGCTGTGGACAGAGCTGAAGTGAGGCCTGAGCAGCCCTGGCAGGTGAGCAGGCCTTCCCTCCCTGTAACTGTCCTAAGGCACTGTCCTACCTCCCGTTGGGGCTGGTCTAGGGCAGTCAGAGCCAGACACAAAGGCCATAGGATGGCAGGGAGGCTGCCCCCTCAGGGCGTGAAAGGTTGTGCTGAGGTCTTTAACACGGACACCTTTTCAAATTCTTTTGTCTAGGAACTGGGGACGGGAAGGGTGTGTGTGGAGTTCCCAGCGGCTCCTGTGAGCAGCAGTGTAAGTGAAGGAGAATGCCAGGGCACCGAGCAATCCACGATCGATGCACCTGACCAGGGTGGAGTCAGCTCCCCCAACGAGCCTGCTGCCGGCTCGGGCACTGCTGGACCTCAAGTGAGGCTGCCCTGCTCATGGGAACTGCTGACCAACCCGCCTCACTGGAAAGACAAGGGATGCCAACCAAACACCTCAGACACCAAGTGAGCCGCCAGGAGCATGGGGTTTCAGATGCCCAGAGATGGTGCACTGACCAGGTCAGGAAAGGATGAAAGGATGTGAGTAGTGAAGAGGAGGAAGGGGAGGGCCGGAGTGTGAGGTGCAGCCTGAAAAAAGGCTGAGAGAGATGGACAAGGAACTTCTGAGATCAGTGGGAAGACGCACGGGTTGGACCCCAGCAGTGGGGAGGATGGGCACCGTGGGCCTGGGCTGAGGAGAGCTGTGACCTCTGGCCGGGGGGTTTAGACTTCAACACCCAGGCCAAGGGGATGACCAGGGCTTCCTGGGCCTAGCAAGCTGTTTTGTCACACAGCTCTCCTTGAAAGGAGAAGGGGGCATGTGCAGGAAATGTTTTTGAGGATCTAAGATCTTAACCAACAGATATTTATATATGATTCAAAGTCACTTTTTGCAAAAATGGAACAGGAGCAGTTAGGGTGCTGTATCTGTGAGCCTCCCCCCTCACCCTCTCACAAGGGAACTTACCACAACAGCAACCCCCTCGTGGACCATTGAGGGGGAGGCATAGAGGCTAGTAGAGTATTTCCCAACGTACAGGGTGGGCCTAGGAGAAAAACGGACATATGCATTCCATAGTCCTTTAAATTCTGGGCTTTTTGGAGAGAAGAATTACAGCCCCAGCCCCAAATACCACCCAGAAGAATAGCCAGATGAACTCCTAAGCACTCTGGGGTGTGGAGGCGAGACTCCTGCCCTGGCAGCAGGAGAACTGGACTGCAGGCCCCGGCTGCCACTCACTGCCTGGTGTCCTCATCTGCCACGGGCAGGGCTGTGCTCAACCACCCCCACCGCGCCTGAAGGAAGGACTGTGTGCAGGGATCACCCGCGAGAGACTGATGCTTGCGGCCACGGCAAAGCCCGAGACGGTGGTGTATAGTTTAGAGAAAACATTCCTGCATATTATCTCATTTGTCCTTCTCCAAAGCTCTCTCAAGTGGGAAACTGAGGCCGAGGTGGGGATAGAGAGCACAAGCCTGCTGAATCTTAGACACATGCACCCTAACAGTGTAGGCCTGATTTTTAAGTGGATATAACTTACAGTAAAAACTTAAAAAATACATGAAATGGGAAAATGAGTACATCTCTTATAGTCCCACTACCTGAGATATATCCAAATTGTACTATGAATACTAACTGTCTCTTTCCTATCCCCACCCATCATTTTAATTCATTTAATACTTAAGAATTCTGAAGCGCCAGGGGACACCCCCGGGTTCTTATATTCTGGGGTTTCTGAATGAGCCAGTTTTGGCTCTGTTTTCCTCACGGCTTCAGAGTCAGCTGCCCGAGCCCTGGCCCCGTGTGTGGTGTGGCATGCTGCAGCCGGCCCAGAGTGTCAGGGTCACAGAGGCCCTTTCTGCCTGAGCCCCCTGACTCACATCAGCTTGCTCTTGGCCTCCGTCTCCTTGGGGAAGGGGTACTTCCACTTGGTGATGCGCCCCACCTCCCCAGACATGAAGGTCAGGTAGCGCAGGGTCTCCACAGCGACGTTGATGTGCATCACCTTCCGCAGCCCCTCCCGCTGCCAGACGTAAAAGGCCACCACAGGGGAGGCATAGTTCTGGATCCACAGGACGTCGCCAGACTCACTGTCCACAGTCACCACCAGCCCATCGCCATTGGACACAAAATGGGACATCTCTGCACAGATCAGACAAACAAAGCCACATCGAGTCTCACCCTGTTTTGCAACCACATCCTCAGGTCCCGGCAGGTTGTGGCCACTCAGCTAGAGGAAACAAGGTTTCTGGAGTATTCTCCGATCTCCCCCGAACAGTTTCACTCATTTCCAATGAGCTCGCTCAGGCTCTACCACAGCAACACACTAGGAGCTGCCTGGTTTGTAAGCCTAAGACAGGATCACCCTCTGGAAGGTGAGTTACTTAGTGACGTTCGTCAGCGTTCCATTCGCTTAGTGAGAGTAAATAGGAGCCAACAGGGATGCATTTGACAGCCATCGTTTCAAACCTACTGATCAGGCTCAAAGTCAGGGCTGAACACATCTGACCACAGAGCTGGTTTCTATCAGACTTCCTGACCCCGGTATTAAGTTGGCAGAAGTGGTTTTTAGTTTTCATTTGAGTTGGGGGAATGTCTACTAGAGAAATAACTGGAGGGTGAGCCACATGTAGGCAGTGAGTTGTTACTGTCACAGGTGATGCTTTTTCCTGCTTCCCATTGGGCTTCTAGCAAGTTCCTTCTGAGACAAGAGGGAATGGGCAGAGTGCACCTTCCCTCTTCTCAGGCTACCTTGCACCGTTTTACTTGGCTTTCCCTCCTCACTTCTCACCAGGACTTGCCTTCAGTGCTGCCTGTTGAAGTATTTACTCTAATTCCATGGGGAGTCCAGAACCTGCTGACCAAGACTGCCTCAAAGATCGAGCTTTTCTCCTGGCTCACAAGGACCACCCCGCCTGGCACAGCCACCCGGAGGACTTACTGTAGTCCACGTCGTCCTCGGGCACCGAGGCTGCGTAGTCGAAGTAGGTGGCGTTCCACCGGAGCTCTCGGGTTTTGGTGTCGTACATGGTGATGGTGTATTCTGAGGACACACACCAGCCTGTTACCAGAGGGGCCACACACCCACCGAGGTTCTGACCTTATCTAAATTACAGCAGACAAGTCCTCCCTAAACTGCATGCAGAAAAGGCCAGGCCACCCATGTGGAAAGAGAAAAGGCCATGTGGAGAACTGAAGTCTCAGACCCATGAACAGTACCAGTCAACAGCACGTGGAGCAGAGACGAGCCACCCCCGTGGTGCCCTTGAAGGCAGGACTCACAGGATCATGACCAACATTTAGATCACAGTGTTGCTCTAAGCCACTGAAGTTCTGGGGTGGTTTATTATATAGCAATAGACAGATGATGTTAGAAATTGGTACCTAATAAAGTGGGAAGGTGTTATAACCCAAACCCAAAACGTGTCATTGACTGGGACCAGGTGCCAAACGGAGGCCGAAAGGTCGGTGTGGAGACTGAAAGAGCAAGAAGAAAACTGCTACTGGAAGCCGAAAAGGGGTAACCCAGCTTATGGGGTGGTGACACAATTACCCAATGAACTTGTGGATCTGGCTAAAGAGATTTCCACACAGAATGCAGAAAGTGCCGAATGGCTTCTCTCAACTGCATGTGATACATTGCAAGACAGATAAACTAAAGAAGAAACAATTTGGTTTTTGAACTGAATAGAGAGGAAATATAGAGGGTTCAGGACTGACATTCCAGCTGAAAAAGATTCTCAATGTAAAAAAAAAAAATGGCTTTAGGGCAAAGATGAAGTCCAGGGTGCTACCAGCAAAAAATGGCCTCGGGGTCCAGATCAAATCAGTTAGCCCTTGTCAAGTAGCTCAGTTGGTTAAAATGTTGTCTCAATAGGTTGCAGGTTCAATCCCAGGTCAGGGCACATGCTAGTACAAGAAGCAACCAATGAATGCATGAATATGGGGAACAACAAATTGGTGTTTCTCTAAAAATCAATAAAAAAAAATAAAGTGAGGCATTAAGACCCTCCTTTGAGACCTCAGAGAGATTTAAGGTGGTATTTCACAGACCTCCTGCTATTAAGGTAGCATTTCACAGACCTTCTGCTAGATCAGAGGGTCCTAAGAACCATGAGAGTGTGGTCCATAGCACAAAGTAGAGAGATCTGGGGGTGTGGTTTAATCTTATAGAATGGACTGTAATTTGACACATGCTAAATCTATTTCCCCAGCCCCTGGTTCTGGGCTGGCTTCCTGACTTGCTTTGACCGTCAGACTGCGGTGGAAGGGAGGTTCCGGGACTTCTGAGCCCAGGCCTAAGGCACTGTAACGCCCACTTTTACTCAAGGAGAGGATCCAGCCATCGCCATCGTGGAAGGAAGTCCAGGCTCTCTGTGTGGAGCTGAGCCAAGTCCCCAGGCACCTGAGTGAACCCAGCCAACAGCATGTAGAGACCACTGATCCCTGTTGAGCCCTGAATTTCTGACGCACGGAATCCTGAGCAATTAAGCGTTGGTGTTTGAAGCCACTAAGTTAGGGTGGTTTGTTAAGCAGCAATAAACAAACAATAGAGACCTTCCTGCTCACGTACAGGGCCCCGGATTGGCCTCACTCACTCTTAGAAAAGCACTGTTTCCACAGCACCTGGAGGAAGATTCCATCTCTTTTTTAAAGCCTTGGCTACCCGAATGTTTAGACAAACTTAGCGCTCGAACTGTAATTTCTTTTTTTTTAAATCCTCACCTGAGGATATGTTCATTGATTTTATAGAGAAAAGAGGGAGAGAGGGGCAGAGACAAAGAGAGGGAAAGGGGGTGGGGAGAGGAAAAGAGAGAGAGAGAGAGAGAGAGCAACAGAGAGAGTGAGAGCAACATCAATGTGAGAGAAAAACATCGATTGGTTGCCTCCCATTTGTGCCCTGACTGGGGATTGAACCCATAACCTTTTGGTGTATGGATGACGCTTCAACTGAGCCACCCAGTCAGAGCTGTAATGATTTCTAAGTTTTGGGTACAATTTTTTCCTTCTAAGTGTATGGAGTGTTGGAAGATGTCGGGTGCCGCACACAAACGATGAATAAGGCAGATCCCTGCAGTGAAAGGGCTCAGCACCCACCCACTGACTCGCTCCAACGTCTGAGCACCTGCTACGTGTCGGACAGGTGCCCAGTGTGGAGATACAGCAGGTGAGCGAAGCCAAGTCCTGTCCTTGGGAAGCTGATGGTGTAGTGCAGGAGGCAGGAAAGCAGGCAAATATGATTTAGAAACATGTAGTGACAAGTATTAAAAAGAAGACAAGGCTGAAAAAAGAGGTGAGAAGGTGCTGCTGATGCCTTAACCCTTTGTGGTCCAATGTTATTTTTGGAATTCAAACAATCTGGTCCAAATTAATTGACGGGATTGAATGTTGAACTTTTTAATGTTATTGTTTGACGTTGGACCTGCTCCTAGCGCCTGGTCTGTCGAATTAGCCTCGAGGTTGGACCAAAAAGGGTTAAAGGGCCAGTGATCAGCAGTGAGTTGGTGGTTGTAACGGGCCCATGGGCCCACATAGCGTGCGTGCCCCGAGGATGAAGAGCTGCTCTCCTGGGCAGGGACGGGGAGCTGAGGTGAGGATGAGGCCTCACAGAGAGGGTACCTTTTGAGCAGCAATGTGAAAGGAGACAGGATGTTGGCCAGACAGGCAAAAACGTGCATACCTGTTAGAGAGGGACCCACAATTCCAAGTGTTTTAAAATTGCACTGCTTATTCTGGGAGCTGTGGGTAGTTCATCTTCACTAAAAAATGTTGAAATGAGGAAAACGTAGCGAGGGAGAAGGGGAAAGAGGCAGCAGCTGCAGGCTTTGTGGGCTGCGTACGGATCGGACTGTAACCCTCAGGCACTGAGGAGCCACAGTGGGTCTAGAAAGGGGAACCACGCGGTAAAATCTGTGCTGGAGAAGACGGCTCCGGCCGCCTTCTCGATAAGGAAGCCCGGAGGCAGAGACCCGTGGGGAGGCTACTTCAGGTCCTCTCTAGAAACAGGCAGGTTTGCACATGACAAAAGGCTCCTTCTTACCTGTGCGCCCAAGGTACAGGAGAGAGGTCGAAGGGCAGAGGCTATCTGCAAAGGCCGATGACAAAGTCTGCTGTTTCTCCCCGGTCAGAAGGTCAATGACATACCAAATGTCCTGCTTTTTACCTGTAACGTCACAAGGACACACTGGTTTACACTCGTCCTATGTGGACAAATACCACTGCCGAACCAGCAGCCCATGACGTCCTCTGTCTGAGAGACAGGCCATTGTCTTGTCACCCTGCTTCGAGTTGGTAATGGTAACGTGGAGATAATAAAACACTTGGGCCGCAGGGTCTCATAATAACTGAATAACGTAATCATGTGCAAAAATTTCTCCAAACCTAGTAACTCATATTGTCCTGCTTTGATTAGTGGCTTTAAATACTACAAGCCTGTCCTGGAAAGGGCAATCCTTTCCACACTAGGATCTATATAAATCCACAAGTGCACCCAGGGGTTCAGCGCCCTGCTAGCCATCATCCCTATATTGCAACCTCCCTACTGATGAGCTCACGTGGAAGAGGATCTAGAGCAGGGGTCCTCAAACTTTTTAAACAGGGGGCCAGTTCACTGTCCCTCAGACTGTTGGAGGGCCGGACTATAGTTTAAAAAAAAACCTATGAACAAATTCCTATGCACACTGCACATATCTTATTTTGAAGTAAAAAAACAAAACGGGAACAAATACAATATTTGTATTTGCACGTGGCCCGTGGGCCATAGTTTGAGGACCCCTGATCTAGAGTGACTGTTTCTAACTCTAATGAGCTGGTACCTATCACTGGGCAGTGGGGCTGGTTGCAACCTGGTGCTAATGAGATCAAAGTTATCTCAGCCCCTGTTCTAGCCAGGAAGTTATTCCCAGCCACGGGCTACACCTCTCACCTCAGTCAGCTGATTAAAAGATCTGATCAGGTGGATGGCACAGCCAAACAACACTTAGGAAAACTCAGAGATGTGCATCTACAGTACACACACCAGAGCATCATGGGAGTGGTGAGTCTGTAGCATGGGCCTCCCATCTGAAGGTCTACACATTCACTATGATGTGTGTGCTTCTCTGTTTTGTAAGGTGTGGCCCCTTCCTAACTTACTGGCCAAGTTTCCTATTTCAAGGGACTTTCAGAAGCAGTGCTGAGATGCCAGGGAGAGCCCCGGGTAATCGAATTTGCTAAGGCTGTGCTTAGCTCTAACAGATGTGGCATACACACCAAGTCCACATGTGTGACACGTGTCCACAGGTCCTAACTTTGTTTTCAGCAACCAATCTTAATATGAAAAAGATCTGAAGACAGAGTGAAAACATCACCAAACAGCTGTGACCGTGGTCCCTTCCCATCTGGCACGGCGCCACTCTGGCTACTTCGAGGACCACTGCAGTCTCCATAACCCAGCACCACTTACGTGGATGGACTGGACAACTGCCACACTTTTAAATGTGTGTAATGAACTCACTTAAGAGGCACCACACAAAGGTGATGGACCACAATTTCCTAAATGCAGCCTAAGTGACGAATCGCTGGAAGGCCAAATAGAAACCAGCGATACCGATGGTCAGAAGGCACGCAGAGGGGCCTGGGGCGCGGTGCAGAAAGCCTGGGCTGTTCACTTCCTCCAATTCCCTCGGCTGGGGGTGGGGGGAGGTCCTCACTCTGAAGGTGTGGAAGGAAGCCAGAGCCCGAGTCCCTAGCAAAACTTACTATTCATCCTGCACTAGAGGCTCAGAAATACACATACAGGCTCCCCTACCCCCAGGCATGAATAGGCACTGAGAACTTTCAGTTCCTCCAGAAACTGGTGTATAAATACAGGATATTATTACGACTACGATTTCAAGATAAATACAGCTCTCCTTTGTGTGACAAATGCATTTTTATTGACATTCTGGCAGCGACATGGTAAAGGGAAAGCAGGTGATCCGATGCTTTGGAAGATGTGGCCCCTGTGGGTGTTAAGTGCAGTTTTCACCCAATACTCTGATGCAGGAAATACTAAGACAGCCCTATAACAGATAGGCAGGAGCCTGGCTTCCCTTTCTTGGCTCACACCATTGTGTTCACTTAAAATTTCGTCCAATGCTTCTGGGTATGTTGCAATCTTTAAATCGCAGGGGTAGGTCAACACTGCAGCTAAAAGCTTGTTAAATGAGTAACCATATTAATGGTGTCGAGTCTGTTCCCAAGTGGGGGGAGCCCTTTCTTAACTGTTGAGCTGATCCAGGCGCGAACAAGCCCAACCCAGGCAAGAAAGACCTTTCCGAGAAGGGCTGGCGAGGGGTCCGCACACCTCTCTCTCAGAGACGCCACTTGCCCAGCTCCTGGGCTCATTTCCAAAGAGCTCAGAGTTTCAGCGCGGAACACAGAAACTCTTACCCATGTAGAGAATCCCATCTGAACTTCGGCATGGCGATGCCTGTACCAGCTCCGGGATGGTAAAGGGAAGTTTCTTAAAAGAAAAACAAAAGGCAAAGGGAAAACTAAGTTAACCAAGTCTTACACAATTATTACAATTTTCACAGTATACTCTGCTTCTGTTACCCAATTCTGCTAAAAAGAGAGAAGCACTGTTGATGGCAGATGGGTGTTTTCCTAATTGGAGGCCCAGGAGAGGGGTGCCTTGGGCTTCCAGATCCATTTCGGACAAGCCCTTGGCTCCCAGGTCCCTGGCACTATAAACACTAACTCCTTTACTCCATGGGCCCCCCAAAGTCTCTTTTCCGGAGCACTCCTGGGGGTAACACAGACCTTTTTCTGAAAAGACTTACACAATTATGGAGAATTACACAATCTTTGAAATTCTAAGGGGGCAGGAAGAATTCGCCCGTCCTGGAAAATTGGCCCAGAGCCAGCTAAGACTGAGGAGAATGTCAATGCTTCTCAGAGTGAGAGAGAGAGCCATGAGATTCATTCTGAGGAGCAGCAATCTCCGTCCCCAGCGGGAGCTCCGAGAAAAAGAAGTCATCATTATGTGGGCAACATAGGAGCCTGAAGTGGAAGAGAAGTGTTGATGTTTTCTTCAGTAAATAATTCTCTACTGAAAAACAGAAGACAAATCGGACCTTTTGGTGTTAAAGGAAGTCACGGCAAGTGCCAGGAAAAGAAACTCAGAGGAATCCACATGTTTCAGCTGCATTTCATCATAAAACCGATTCTTCTGAGCCTCCAGCTGACATCTGACGAGTCCTTTTGGTGAAGGTTTGTTTCAGTGTGCTTTATTTTTGGAACATTCTGTGTTTCTGAAACCGTTCTATAGATAACGGCCTCTACTAGGCCGCCACCTTTTTCTCCATGAAAGATTTCTCTCTTGCTTCAATAAACAGAACTTTAAATAAGTAATCATCTGGACTTCCCCATCATCCCAAGGTTTAAGCTAAGCCTTAGAAGAGGAAAATGCCACAGAGCAGCTGTAATGACTGGGCTTCTGCCAGATGTTTCTGAGAATCAGAAAGTCACTGCAAGGCTTCTGAGTCCTGTGTTCTCTGCCGAGCCTCCCGATTCAGGGCCTGAGCCGGCAACATGTTGCTCCTGGAGCTGCTGACCCACAACACAGGGAGGCATCATGTGGGGCGGAGGCCAGAGCATCCTCTGGAAGTTAGAGAGCTCTTCAATCTCAAGTCCAACGTGAAGCTTTGGACTTGGCGTGTTCCTTCACCCCCCCTTGCCTCCAGGCATGGTTTCCACTCCTCTAATATGGGGACAACACTGACAACCCAGAGGGTTGCTTAGAGGTTCAGATGAAACAACGTATACAAGTCACTGGACCCAGTTTCTGGCCAGCAAAGCGCTTCAGTAATGGAGGCTCTAGTGATGTGGAGAGAAACGTTAAAGGTGAAACACACAGACCTCTATCTACACAAGGCCTGCCCTTCTCCCACCTGTTTCAGAAGTCATCAAATAATTTATTTTTATTATTTTAAAAAAATATATTTTATTGGTTTTTTACAGAGAGGAAGGGAGAGGGATAGAGAGTCAGAAACATCGATGAGAGAGAAACATTGATCAGCTGCCTCCTGCATACCCCCCACTGGGGACGTGCCCGCAACCAAGGTACATGCCCTTGACCAGAATCGAACCTGGGACCCTTCAGTCCACAGACCGACGCTCTATCCACTGAGCCAAACCAGTTAGGGCGAGAAGTCATCAAATAATTTTAAACTTCCCAAATTAAGGCTCACAAGCCACCTACAGTCTAGACCAGTGGTTCTCAATCTTGGCTGCACATTAGAGGCTTTTTAAACTTTCCATTGAAGCAGAACTTACAATCAGAAAGCTCAGGGATGCGTACGGCTCAGTTACATTTGCAATGTGAACATGCCCATGTAACCAGCACACAGGAGGGGCACAGAACCTTCACAGCTCTCTGAGAGCCCCTTCTGGCCCCTTTCCAACCATGAGTCCCCAGGCAATCACTATCCTAACTTCAGAACACTACAGACTCGTTTTTCCCATCTTTGAGCTTCAGAGAAATGCATCATTCACCGTGGAGACTTTCTTGTTTACCATCTTCTGTCCCACCTTATGTTGGAGAGATTCGTCTATGTCACAGACTATTCTCATTGGTGTAGACTATGAAACTGTATAAAATGCCATAATTTATTTATCCCGTCGACTGTTGGTGCTATTTGGGTAGTTTTCACTCTTTGGTTATTATACATAGTGCCACAGTATATTCGGGTACCTGTCTTTTGGAGAACACATACATGCATTTCTGTTGACATATAACCCAGGAGGGGATTACTGGTCACAGATACTGCTACACAGTTTTCCAAACTGGTTGTTCTGACCTGTACTTCCACCAGCAGCATACGGGAGTTCAGTTGCTTTGATTCCCCCCTTCCCATTTTTATCTTGTTTTAGCCATTCTAATAAATGGGTGGCCTGCCTCTCTTAATAGTGTCTCTTAAAGAAGAAAATTCTGAATTTATTTCGATAATTCAATATATCAATTTTTTCCCTTTTGTGTGAGATGTTTGTTTTGTTTTGTTTGTATCCTATTTATGAACCTTCACCTACTCTAAGGCCATGAAGATGTTCTGCTACTTTTTGTCTTAAAGTTTATTTCACATTTCCCATTTACACATGCAATCTATCTGGAACAGAGTTTTGTGTGTCTAGTGTGAGGTGGGAGTTGAGATTTTTTTTTCCACGTGGATATCCCAATTGACCCAAAGCATTTATTGAAAAGATGAACCTTCCCCACTGCACTGTAGTGTTGTCTTTGTCATAAATCAGGTGCTCATATGTGTGGGCCTGTTTCTAAGTTCTCTTATCCTGATGCCTACACTGATTAAATGGACACTTGAAACTGGGATCTAGATTCAGCATTTCTTTAGGGTTCTCTAGGTTTTTACAATGTGTAGCTAAGGTGGAGCACGCCATCTAGATTCTCAAATGGAGATGGGGATACCATGTGCCCCCCAACCCCCCGCCCCATGCGGACGTCTGCAGGGGATGGGCACTGTTTCAAACTACCCTGCTCTCCACACCAATCTGAGAATCACTAGCTAGAGTGAACGCTATTACTGAAGGGAGTATTATACCTTTCCAGGGTGTTGGCTGGGCCATCAGAACCGGCTTGTCTAGATTAATGTTTCTGAACTCTGGCTGCCATTTAAAAGCTGTAAAAACATATCGATGCCCAGGCCCCGCTCCAGGCCACCTGAATCAGAATCCTCCAAATGTCTTTAAGCTTTCAGGTGATCTCAATGAGCAAAAGTGGAAGATCGCTGGTCCAGAACCTCTGGAGTACAAAGCAGCTAAATACACTCACCGTTAGGCCTTCACTGTGCTTGCCCCCAAGTGTATACAGACTGCCATCGTTGGGATCCGGGAGGAAGGCAGGCCTAGAAATGAAGCAATAGTATCAGTGACAGATTACAGCTCAGGGCACAAAACAAACTACCAAAGCCGTGAAAACCATGACTGGGGGAGGGGTAAAGTGGTGTGTGTGTGTGTGTGTGTGTGTATGAAAGCTAATTCTACCCGTTGCCTGTCCACTTTAGCCACAAACAAAATATCACTATGGTGGCGTGTGCTGTACTTGAGTAGGAAAAAAAGCCACCTGCAAAGGGAAAATTATAAATCATCACAGGAGAGTAAATCATCATTGGGTCAAAGCCTCTGGATGAAGGTAAAATAAGTGAAAAGGACCCAGCGAGCCTGCTCTTCAGCTTTCAAGTCAATAACTTCAACAACTAGTACTTAATAGTGCAGCATGGCAGATAAACAGGTAGAACAAATCTGCCTTTAGTGTTCAACAAACATTTATTTTTAAACCAGAAGCAATAAAAGCAGACTTTGAAAGCTTGACATCAGAAAGAACTTGCCAAGGACATGGATAAAGGTCTCTCGGCCGGCAGCTTCCCATGAAGCAGCTGCGAGGTGGTCTTTGGTCAAGGGAACCTGCTGAAGGACTATCCTGCTCACACAGAAACCCCGGAGGGTCACCTGAGGCTCTTACAGGTGCCTCCCGCCTTTATTCTAACACACACCTCTAGCAGCAGGTCACCCTCATGTTCCCCTCCGTGGTTAACACAGTGAGAGGGAGGGATCTAAACCTGAGGCCTTCCTGAGGACTTTGGAAGCTTAAGTTCAAACCTCAACTTAAGTTCCATCTCAAATAAGCCTTTTTAAACAATATTGCCCTCCTCCCCCATAATGCACTCACTCCCAAAGGAACTGACTACCCTCTCCCCAACACAGGCTTCTGCCATGGCACCTGTAAGACTTTCTATGTCTCTATCATTTTCTTATACCTTAAACTTGTGCGTATGTACTCCCAGCAATTGGCTTCATAAATATTGAATAATACAGAGAATGCATTAAAGGAAAGTACTGAAGCAAATCGGAAAACTTACTCTTCAACGTGCGTTGGAACCTGCAGAACTGGATCTGTGTGAAAGAACAACAAAGGCACCATCAGACAGACTCCGAGATGTCAAGACTCCTGGAGAGTTCCCAGGGCCAATTCACAAGCTGTACCAACACGTTAGGTTTATTTACATGAGATAACGTGCAAAAAGGCACTTTAGAAAACGCACACACAGAGACAAAATGTAAACTCTTATGATTGCCACTGAGATTGGAGAGAGAACTGACGGCAGAATGTAACTGCTCTCAAGAAACATGCAGATAACTTGGGGGAGGGACAACGAAGGGAGAACCGTCACAGCCCTCAGTGGACAGTGGGTCAGTGTCACTGTCTGACACATCAAGGACTTTTAAAACCAAAATCATCACCTTGCCAAATGCCTGGAGCAGTACCAGTTATTCCCATTGAGAAAAGCAAAACTGTGGCTTAAGCATCAGTTTTGCTGTTGATGAGAATCTGACTGGATGGGAAATGGGTTCCCCTTTTTGGAGCAGCAGTATGGCAGTCTTAGAGCCTGCAAGTGTTCATTCTCATGATTCTCTTCGACCCATTAACACAGTAAGCACCCAGCCTGTTTTGTCTTCCGGATGAAAAGTATAGTGTCAGTCACCGGTGACTGGGCGCTTAACGTGTTAATCCCACTTCTATAAAGTGTAGGATAAAAATAACACAGAATATAGAAAATGCTTTCTGTACAAAGATGCTCACAGTAGCATTACAAGTTACTCAACTATTCAAGAACATGGTTAATTTATGAAATGCCCACCTCTAAGAAAATTAGGGCTCCATAAAGGGCTTATAAAAATTTAAAACGTGTACAAATCGTTACACTTTTCTGTTTAGGAGAGCAGATGACACTGTATATAGAGTATTAACGCAGCTCATCGATAAAACTAGATACAGAGGCAAAGAATGCTAATTGTGAGTGATCTCTGTTGAAAATATAAAGTGACTTCGCCACCTTTTCTTTATTTCCTCAAATTTGTACAAAGGTAGGCATTACTTTTTGAATTGGGAAAGAAGTTTTCTCTCCAAGTCAGTGTATATCTGTAGTTGTCAAACGGCAGAATTTCTCCTTCCCTAGATTCTCCTGGCACAAATCCAGAGGACTCTCTGGATTCCTGGGCGGGATGGTGGTGGGGTGAGAGGACGCTGACACAACGGTGTTGCGACAGAGCTAAAATCCACAGGCATGAGATGGCACAGTGATGAGGTATCTCCAGCATCAAAAACCCCATGGGCGGTACAGCCATGCCATCCACAACTTCAAAGCTGGGGGCGAGGACGGCTAATTCTAAGATGTGACTGTGGACACAGAGTTCCAGGCTCCCCCAGCTCTGCCTATGGTGACAGGCAGCTGTCTGTTTCTCCCAGTCGGTTGGGATGGTCAAAGAAAGCTCTGTCAAGCCTTATCAAATGTTGACTTTGCCTTACGAGCCCAGCTCCCACATGAAGGCATACGGTGTTCACAACAACAGAGGCACACAGACCACATGTGGTCTGTGGGCAGCAAACAATTCATTAAACCAAACACATTATAGGAAACTGGAGAAACTTCCAGTCAGTAAGCATATGTTTGTTGTTCCTACTAATCACCTCTCAGTACAGGCTCACAAACAGACTGATGCAAGAGGCAGGAAATCAGGACCCAGAGCACTCTTGCACTGAACCACTCACAGTGCAGCTGACAGCCCGGTTACTGCAACAGCCCTGCAGCCACGCCAGGGGGGAAAAGCCGGAATGCTGCAGCCAAAGGGAAACACTGAGCCACACCGGCGGGGCCAGAGGGCATCTCGTTGGTTCATTTCACAGGAAGACACTGCCGAATTCTAACAAGTCACCAGAAACAAGACTTGGAGGCCAAGGGGTTTGTGATTCCGATTTATGAGCCTATCGTTGTTGTCCAGCATCTGCTCACTCTCAGGGACTCGTCTTCAGGGGAAGATTTCCCTGGCTTCCCAGAGCGTATCCACTGGCCACCTGACACTGAGGCCTCAGGTCCCATGCCCTGCACCACAAAGGCACCAGTAGCGACACAGGCCGCACTGGCAGGAGCCAGGAAAGGATCGGTGGGACAACGATGCCATTGTTTGAGAACCATGCTGTTTTTCTAGGCTTAGGAGGAGATGCACGCACTCCAGTAGGGGAACCTTCTGGCCACCTTAGCTTTCCCATCTACACAGAAAAATAGGTCCCCGGAATAAACACCTGCAGAGCTTAGGGCCACAGATCGGCACTACTATTAACAAGCTCTCACAGAAGCAAGCACACACTGCTTTCTTTTTCTTAAAAAAAATTTGAATTTGAGATCTGTTTTTAAAATACTACAGAAAAAAATTGTATGGGGGACGGATAAAAACATGGCAGCTTGTCAGTAACTGTTTAAAGATGAAAATGACAACACAGGGCAGTCATGTTGCCCTCCTCTCTACATATGCTTGAAATTTTCCATAATGTAAAAGGTTAGAGATAAAAATAGTGGGAAAGCCAGCAAAATAAAAGCAAAAAGCACCATGTGAAAACACGCAACAAAAGCCCAACACGAAAAGGTGGCTGTTTTTATTTAATAATGAGAACTGGTATCAGGCAAGATTCTTGTTTTTTGTTTTGTTTTTTTAAAAAGAGCCATGAGAAAAGAAACCTGGCCTAACTATATGAGTATAAACAAATACTGCTACCAAATAAGCCACTCTATCTATATGGAGACTGATAAGGATAAAAGCTGTTTTACTTTCAGAAGGAAAAAAAATGGGGGGAGGTTAGCTCACAAGTGTAAAAATGGGTATTATTCCAGGGGAAGGTAAGGGTATCAGATAAAGGTAAAAATATCAGAAGAGGAAAAACAATGGCTAAAAGCCTGAATGTGGTGATTTGTCTCTTGGATTAACACAGGAAGAAACAGAAAAACGAACCTGCTCGGTGCTGCCCTGGGGGCAGCCACTGGACTCGACTTGATCCCCCTGGCGCGTCAGGCCGGAAAAGGCACAACCTTCATACTTAGAGAAACCTGGGTGAGATTATGGAACACTCATTGCTCCTGCTTGTGCTAGTCTAATCCTCCTTTTTAACTTGAGACAGAAATGACTCAAAGTAGATGTTCACATCTTCCCTTTGTCCAAGTTCAGAAGGGTAAATATTTAAACATTTTTATTTCCAAAAGGAGTGCTGGCCGCCCTGTATTCCTCGAATACTGCCAAGCGTGACCCTCCCTCAGGGCCTTTGCATTTGCTGCTTCCTCTGCCTAGGTCTTTGATCAAATGTCACCATCTCAGAGAGATCTTCCATGACTACCTCCTACCCCCCCAGGATGCCCCGCCCTCTTCCCTGTTTAGTTCTTCTCCATGACACCACCTCTGAAGTATAGTTGTATATTTTATTTAATGTCTAACTACTATAAACTTTGTGAGGACTAGGATTCATCTTTTATTATCTGCTATATCCCCAAAATCTACCACAGTGCCTGCACACAGGAGGGGCTCAATATATTTATTAGTTTCCTTCCAATTCCTATTCCTGCCCAGCCTGGAAATCCACCGTTGATCACTTCTAATGATGCAGCAGCTATGTTCTCTCAGCCTTCAACCCAGAAACTACCAAGCAGCCCCCCCCCCACCCCCCCCCCAGGCTTTGAGCACTGCTGAAGAAAACTCCACACGCTTGGAGATACCATTATAAATCTGTAGCCAGCGGGGCCCCATGTCAAAGGAGATAAGTCTATCTACTTCCGGGTTGGCCTCTGCTGCCTGTTCCTCACAGCTGGTGCCTCAAACCTTTACTCCTGGACTCAAGGCCACCTTCTCTCCACACACCTGGGCCTCCTGTGGCTCTCTGAAACTCCCTACCCTACACCCTTCAAGTGTGTCCAACTCTACCACCCTTCCTATCGCATCTCCATAGAAGGACAAAGGTTTCACCTTCACATTTACAGACATTTCACACTCATCTATCTAGGCCTTCAAGCAGCATCCTATCGCCAAGGATCGTCCAGTCCTCCTGGCTGGCTACCGCCTCCCCTGACTACAGACACACAAACTGGGCTTATTCTCTCTTTTGCATGTGCTCTCCTTTCTCTCCTAATGCATCCACTTTACATGTACAGTTCGATGAGTCCTGAAAAACACACACATGCATGTAACCACTCTCACAATCAAGATATAGATCATTTCCATCCCCCCGAAACATTTCTCACATCCCTTTAGATGCAATATCCCTGGTTCCACCCCATCTAACCACTGAGAGATTCGTGTGTTTGTTCTAAAAGTTCACAAATGGAATTCATGTAGTAGGGTCTTTTTTGTGTCTGCATCACATTTTTGCAATTCATTCTTATTGTTGCGTGCCTCATACTTTGTTCTTTTTTATATAGTGGAAGGAGTACTCACAATTTGCTCTACCTGTTGGTAGACATTTGGGTATTTCTCGTGTGTTTTTTTTAAAATGTGTTTTTATTGATTCCAGAGAGGAAGGGAGAGAGAGGGAGGGAGGGAGAGAGGGAGAGAGAAAGAGAAACATCAATGATGGGGAAACATGGGGGTGGTAAGTCGGCAAAACAGAAAAATGTCTCTGATGAAGTCAACCAAAATTTAAATAATTGTTTCAAACCGGAGCAATAGGGACTGACGGCCTCTCTCTGGAGGTAGCTCCAGGCAGACTTTCTCCCAGGTAGGAAGGAATAATATCCTTTGATTATAGAAGCCACAAGAACAGGCTGCCCATTTGACTGGAGCTTAAGGAACCTTCCAAGATCACTGCCTCCTCTTCCCCAGATGAGCTGATATTTCCGGAACACCCTCTTCTCTGGCGGAATCTAGATGAGTCCTGGTCCACTTCACTCTTCTCTCTAAAGCACAACCACCTACTGACCCCTACACACCCGGTGCTTAAAACCAACTTCTCTGACTGCAAGACTTCTCCAGGTACAACTAAGATGTCAGGACCAGTTAGAAAGCCTCCAAACCAGCCCCTTCTAAGTGCACTTCTAGCGGGGATTTGAGATGTTCTGAGCCCTTATGAAGCACCGAAGACCACAAATGAAGTTCCTATCTGCTTTGTGCTCCCTATAAACCTCCCCCAGGACAAATATCCAAGAGCTCCGTCTTTCCCTCCCATCCCAGCTATTAGTAATTACTGCTGAGACTTAGCACACACATCTCATAAACACATCAGACATCTACCATCAGCTTGGTTCCCTGGTTCATGCCATGCAGGAAAAAGAGCTTGGAAAGCTTGTACACACGAAACCCAGTATAAAATAAATGGCTGAAACACGTGGTATGCGCCATAGGTATCACCGATCACCCAGGTGAGAACTCGGGGAGGGCTGGTGCACTCAGGGAGAACGGTGCCATAAAGCAGGCTGCCCTGGCGGGCGGGGAGGACAAGACTACAAGAGTGAAGAACTATCACCGCTTTGTGGGAATGAGGACACAGGCTTGGCAAGTGTGAAGTGTTCCTTCTGAATGCAAATCAGGTCGGACAGCAGGCAGTGAGACCGTGGAGGAGGAAGCCGAGAGAACTCTGTGATGTGGCGGGGCGGGCACTGGCTAGGAAGTGATTGTAGGCGTCTGAGAAGAAGAGAGATGTGCTACAGTCCTCTGAAAAAAGGTCAGCCAGGGCACTAAGCAAATGAGAAAAAGAAGGAATCAGAAAGGGTACTGAGGAAGGCGACTTAATAACCCCAGTAAGATGGCCAGGGTGGGCCCTGGTGGGGGAAAAGGAGGGATGGTCCGGAACGAAAAAGGAGGGGGGAAAGGCCAACAAAACTTAGTCCTGATCAGAAAAGTGAAGTGAAAGAAAGGAATGAGTTAGAGGGCACACAATTTTAATCCTAGCCAACGGTGAAACGAGATCAAACTAGATCGGCTAGTCTGACTGCAGTAGACAAATGCCATTTCCTATTGAAAAATGCTTGAGGTTCTAACACTGTTTCCTTATAAAAATTATTGGTAGAAACAAGGTCATTCACCCTCCCTTAACTCAAAACTCAAGTCTCCCAAATATGTTTCTCGTGCTCAGGTGAGGCGATTAGGGACTACTTCTCCCCAGTGGCAGCTCATTGCTCCCTCCAGAGGAAAGTACTTCCGGAATCTACACTCTTCACTCGTATTCAGTTGTTAGATCCAAACTGTGGGGAAGAAAGTCTTAAAACATTTCTCAAAATTCAGCTCGCATGAGAACATTTTAAAATAGACACCCAATCAAAAGCGTCTCAAAATCCAAATCTCATCAGAACTGAGAAAGGATGTAACAGGTTTTCTTACAGGTAACCTCTGCAAGTCATGCAATGTCATGTGTGATGAAAGTGATTGTGGGGAGATACCAAAGTAACCTAAAAACCCACCCATAGTGAAGGCAGCTGACTTCTACTAGGCTCTTATTCACCTTCACCTTGGCAGGAGTCAGTCAGACCTAAAAACGCACACTGAATGGTACAATCAGTTGTGAAGGAAATTAGAGGGGGAGGATAAGGCAATTCAATACTATGACTTACGACCAAATGTCCTAATTCACAGAATTCATTCTTGAGTGATGGGAGTGCCAGCAAACCTTGCATGGCATCCCAAGATGAACAAAAGGATAACTAAGTAGTCACAGCAAATAAAAAAAGGAATTTTACTCATGCACTTCAACATTTACAACTGTGCTCTGATACATACCAAGTAATGCAGCAAAGACTACCCACTGGAGTTGAGATCTATGCCACGTATGGTGGCTGCAGGCCGAGAGGCATCTCTACAACAGGAGATGTGCTGCTCCGAAGCCAACCCGAATGTGAGGGAGGCTGTGAGCGGGTACAGATGAGACTGGACCCCAGCTGGTGACAGCTGAAGCTGAGTGACAGATACACGAGCGTTCATTACATAATCGTCTCTCTGTCTGTTTATGTTTAGAATCTTCCATGACAGAGTAAAATACAGGAAACACGTTTCCAAGATGCTCAAAAGCAGAAACAGGCCCTCTCATGTCCCTTCTTGTGAAACTTAATTTTCAGTCCTCCAAGACAATGGAGAACAAAGAAACACTTTTCTTGTGCTTAGCCGATAAAGCAGAAAGGTGGTGGTGCATACCTGAAGCCTAGAAAGGGTCTTAGGAGAAAAGAGATTAGGGCTACTAACAAAATGTCAGCCCTTCCCACAACTTCCCTTCTCACGTTTCCACCACACCTCTGCAGGCAGAAGTTGGACACTTCCAGAGGCACACAGCCTAAAGGACAGAAAGCCTCCTGCAGAAGCCGCAAAAGCTGTGTGAAACTCAGATCAAAACCTGGAACTGGAACCTAATGCGACGATGGCACGAGCGGCAGGCGAGTATCCTGAGGAGGCCAAGTCAAGTCTCATCTGCTTTCCAGGGCTCCTGAAGGACATCTAGTCAGAGGGTTCCGGAACTCCAGGGGGCCTCAGGTGCCTCCGACATTTCCTGAGCATCCCTGGCTGTTTAGAGTGAAGACAAATGTAAACAAAAATTCGCACCACCAGCAGGAAGTGCCTCCAACACCCAATTGAGGAAAGGGCTCACCCTGATTGAGGAAACAAGCACGTAACCTGGGATGAACAGGAGCCTGCCAGCAGTGCAGGCTGCTGGAGGGGAGGGAGCAGAAGCCAAGGCCCAACGTCTCCGAGGCCTGGAGAGGAGCTGTGGCTGCAACAAGGCGCACCTCTGGGTGGGGAAACGGGAGCTGAGGCTGGAGAGGTGGGCAAGAGCGGATTTCGGAAGGGCCTTGCATGCATACTGAGGAGCTCGGCCTTGACTGTCTGTGGGCCAGTGCTCCCCAAACTAATTAGTGAAGGATCACACCATGGGTGATGCTTATCTCCCGTTGTACTTCTTTCCTCATGGACAGGTAACGCAGGAGGGCAGACCACACCTGGAGTAGCACTGCTAGCAGTATTTCAGCAGGGGTGTGGTGTGGTCAATTAGTCTTTTCAGGGGGCACCTCTGACAGCAGTGTGATGGGTGAATGGGAAGATAAGACAGGTGCAGGGACCACAGTCAGGAAGCTGCTGCATTCATCTGGGAAATGAATAGAGAGCCTGGCTAAGGCACCCGCAAGGGGGATGGGGAGGGGGAGTCAGATTTGGGAGACGCTTCTTCAGCCTGCGTGACAGGACTCGGTGACCGAGTAGCAGAGCATCACTCTATTTCCCAGACTGGGTGGGCCGTGCTGTCAGCACCGGGAGAAACCATAGCAAGAGGCACACGGTAAGAAAGGGAAACTCCTGTGGGAAGATTTTCTTCAAATTTCAAATAACCAATTTAGTTCTGATCCCTCCCTCATAAGAATCCCCAATATTAACCATTCAAGAGACATCTCAAGAGTCCGAGCCCATCTGGTTGGGAAAGCAGCCATGTTGCACAGTTAGCATATTTTTATAATTAGTAAAGGGTGGTTCTAAATTAGATCCAGTCCTCCGTGCCATGGAGGGCATGGGAGTAGGGTTGCTAAAGAGTTAAGTGCAATTTGATGAAGATCTGAGTGTCAAAAATCAGTTAACTAGCATTTCAAATTGAGTGCAAGAAGCCATAAACCAGAGCTGGCAATACCAGAGAAAGTCCTTTGGACCCCAGCAGGCCGAAGCGAGCTTCGTAAAACTAATCCAACAGAAAGCATGAGGACAATATTCTCTGTTTGCATTTGGGCAGAAAGTGCAGAAATAAAATGTCCTCAACCATCTGCACTGGTGATATTTCAGAGACAGACAGACAGCAGCAGGTACTACCATTACAAAAATCACAGCTTAGACAGATCACAGCTAATGTACAGTGTCAGAATTCAACTCAGTGTCGGAAAACGAATAAAACTCTTTCTGCACTAGGTGCAGTCTGCCACGGTGGTGTAAGAAATCTCCACTTCTGGGAACAGCAACACGTGTTTGGGTGAGGAACAAAAGCACCTGCCAAAACCACTCTGTGCAAAGAAAAAAAACAACACTCCCAGCTTGCTGGCCCCTGAAACAAGTAAACAGTTAGGAAACCATGAAATGGATGGAGTAACAGGTATATATTCTGCAGAACCCCAGTTGGATGAGTTAAAGGTGTCTGTTTGCATCAGCAAGGTTTTTCCATTTGACTTTGCCCACTACTGTGCAGGCCCAAGCCCACGGCCTGCCTTGCCTGGACTGGGGCAGTAGCCTCCACCTGGTCTCCTACTTCCTCTTGGCCCCATCAGTTCAGTCTCAACACAGCACCTGCTGATCCCGTACAGCGGAGGCTGGGTGTTTGAGTCAGCTGGGGCTGCCGCAACAAAATACTGTAGCCTGGTATTTATTTCTCACAGTTCTTCAGACTAGAAGTCGAAGACCAGGTGTTGACGTGGTTGGGTTCCTTGAGCTTGAGGATCTTTGGCCCTTCCTTCCTTGAGCTCTTACTCAGTGGGGCTGTCCCTGTTTAAACTTGCAGCCCCTTCCACCCCTACCTCAGCAGCCTGGCACCCCCTACTCCACTTCCCTGTTTTATTTTTCTCCAGAGCTCTTAAGTGTCATTTATTTCCTTATCTGTTTCCCCATAGAATAAAAGCTCTATGAAGAAAAGGATTTTGTCTGTTTCCTTCACTTGTATCCTCAGGGCCTAGAACAGTATCTCAACACTTATCATCTATTTACGTGCTAATGGCTTGCAAATATCAATGTTGAAATCTCTGGTTATAACTGCACGATAACATTGGCCCTAGACAGTTTGGGTCAATGGATAGAGTTTCAGACTGAAAGGTCCTGGATTCAATTCTGATCAAGGGCACATGCCTGGGTTGTGGGCTCAATCCCGAGTGGGGTTGTGCAGGAGGCAGCGGATCAATGTTTCTCTCATCATTGATGTTTCTAGCTCTCCCGTCCCTTCCTCTCTGAAATCAATAAAAATATTTTAAAAAAATAAATAAATAAAATTGAACTGAAAGCTCAGGGTCTCCCTATTATCACCTGTAATCTTTGTAAAGAAATATATATTGAGGCTGTTAGGTTAGGTGGCTCAGGAGGCGGCATAAGAAATAAAGAGTTGAGTGAATCAGAAAAGAAAGGAAGGAAGGAAAGTTTATTCTGCGTCCCCGGGAGACCCACGTACCCCAAGGACAGGGCACGTGGATTCACACCAACAGGGAGCATGGCGCTTTTTTTATACTGCGGTTGGTTAGGTGAGGGGTGGGGACATGAGCTGAGGTATTCAGTTGAGGAAGTTTCAGCTGCAGGGGGTCAGCCAGGTATTCAGGAATGAGTATCTGTGTGGGGGTCATGGAGAAGCCAGTATCTGTGTCTGGCATGCTGATCTGTTAGACATGCGGGGCGGGGGGGTGGGGGGGGGGCATTATCTCGTCACATGTCTGCATGTATCTGATTCTGGGCTCTCTCCGACCTGACAGAGGCTACTGGTAGATAGGGCTAAATTTCACTAAAACAAGCCAGTTTATTTGCGGAAAAACAATAAGACTTAGAGAATATTAAATATTGAGATTATTAGACCTTAATCAGATTTCTCTAATTCTTCCTTTAAGTGCCTTTTACCTCCTCCCTGCTCTGCCTAGACGTGCTACCTCCTTTCCTTCTCCCCAGGCCTCGCTTCTCTGGACTGAATCCAATCTACCCACCAAGGTTCAGCTCCAACATCCCAGCTTCATGAAGCCTTTCCTGGCCCCCTCCCTCCGGCAGTTCCTAGGACCTCTGTGAAGGGGTCACAACAGGCTTCTTGTGAAAGTTCTCCCTGCCAGACTGTGGGCTCCCTGAGGGCCAGTGCTGTCTATTTCTTCTTTGGGCCCATAGAGTATCTTTCACAGACCAGGTTCTGTAAACACATGTTAAATTAAGTAAAAAAGGGCAAAGTCTTTAAGCTCTAAACTACAGGAGAGAACAGACGAATTCTTATGTTTGGCTAAGTAACAAGGCAGGACACCGTTGTGCCCGATACAGCGGAGGCTACTTCTAGAAAGTAAGACTTGGAGAAAATCAATTTAAAATAATACAGGAAAAAGCAAAGCAGAAGAATGAAGTGTCCTTGAGGCAAAAATGTCCTGCCTAGGAATACTGCCACTAAGGGACCAGCTTTAACACAAGAGTAAAAATCTTACCGCAATCCTTCTGCACCTTATTGATTTCCATCTTTGGACAAAATCTGAAATTGTGAAATTTCAACAACTCTGATTTTTTTTTTAAGCAGTAAAAGACTTACACAGGAATAAGAGACGGTACAGATAACATCCTGTAATGCAATGCCCAAACCCAGCTCTACCATCTTCTTGTGGCCACCGACTTTCGAGAGCTGGTCCTTTCTGTTGCTTAAAGGCCCTGCTGATCCAAGCAGGACCCCGCCAGGTGCGGCAGGGCAGTCTGTAGGGCCTTAGCTGCCATCCTCTATGGATGGTAACTAGGTTTGCTGCTGCACTGACAAGATGATGTGTGGCCTCTGACACAGGCCCCTGTTTTCCCATCTAAAATACTATTTGGGGACATTTTATTAAGGAAGGAAAAACACTTGCTGTGCTCATGACAATAATGAGTCACGGATTAGTGACGGAAGAGAACACGCTGGTCAGGCCCTCATCTCAGGCCAAGAGAGGATCATTATTGGACAGAATAACAGAGATGACACGGAAAGCCCCAAATCCCGGGATTTGCATGGCTTTACCTGGGAAGATTGCATGGGAAATCGAATACAGTTTCCCAGCTGTAGGACTCCACTATCACTAGGAAGACAAGACCATAAACTGTGGGAGATTACGAAAGGAGAAACAGGTCCGGTCTTTTACTTCCCTCCATGTAGAGAACCCATCAAGTGGCCAACTTGGATGAATGTCAAATCTTACAGCCCTCAATTATCCCAGCCTCTATAAAAGCAAATGAGTCATTTGCGGTTAGAGAAGATAACTTCTTGTAATTATGATTACAAGATTTTAATTATTAGAATTTAAAAAAATTTAATGCGGCATGTGTTTTGTAAAGACCAAGCCAGAACTATTAATAGAAAAGCCTAGAGCGCTTTAAACATGAAATCTGGACAGAAGCAAACAAAACAAAAACACACAGCCCACCAGTGCCTCTTCAACTGACGTGCTTAGCAGATAATCACAATCTAAGCTGTAATCATACCTTTGAGCCCTATCCTCTCCTTGACTCCATTATCCCTTTTTGTTTTATTAAATAACATATAACTGTTTTTCTCTTTTTCTGGAATATGTTTCCTGGAAGCAGCAGAGCACATGAACATGTCACCCAAAGACCAAATCCAAGTTACCTTCTTTTAAAGTCCATTTGATTGAGCCTGTCCTCTTGCTGACAGCGTGCAAACTTCCATCCAGGGTTGACACAAACAGCAAGGTTTCGGGAAGCGTCACTGTGCTGGGACTTCCAAAAATCTGCAAAGAGATGGAGAAGAACCTTCCTGGTCAACATGATTCTTCACCTGGGGCATGTACCACCAGAGACCTCCGCCCCTGAAAGTTTCTAAAACCCACCAGCTTAGAGATGAGGAAACTGAGGATGGAGGCCTTGGTTCCCATCAAGGGCACCTGTTTGGACAACAGCTGAGTCAGGACTAGGACCCAGGTCACCTATTCTAAGTGACAATCCTCCCTGCAGAGGGACTGGCTTATGACCTAACATGACAAGGACAGGGATTTTGAAATAATCCCTGAGGTAGAAAGTACACTCAGCTTTTTAACTGACTTCCTTCTCTTAGTTATATTTCACTTTCTAAAACTTGGCCATCTTGCAAGACTGATAAAGAAGAATGCCAACACACCCACACACACCCATACACACTTATGAAATTTTAAAGGGCAAAGAATTAGGGGGAAATGTTTAAAGCAAAATAAGGAAAACAGCTCCCATTCTATAATGAGTTTATGTAGTAATAAAGCACCAAGATTTCAAGAGACATGTTATCAAAAATGCATAAAAAACATAACCCAAATTACTCCTCACTTATACTCAAAATACAATTTAAATTAAAATTCACATTTTATGCTCAATGAATTAAAAAAAATTTTTTTAAAGAAACTAGCCAAAGGTAGGGAAATTCACTTGTTGGTGGTGATAAAAATGGTTAGTGCACCCATTTGACCCTGTGATCCCACTTCTAGGAATATATCCCAAGAAACCAGAAACACCAATCAGAAAGGATATATGCACCCCTATGTTCATAGCAGCACAATTCACCATAGCTAAGATCTGGAAACAGCCTAAGGGCCCATCAGTAGATGAATGGATTAGAAAACTGTGGTACATCTACACAATGGACTACTATGCTGCTGTAAAAAAGAAGGAACTCTTACCATTTGCAACAGCATGGATGGAA
>NW_006300363.1:2994814-2996658 GCF_000327345.1 Myotis davidii | reverse complement strand
TAAAAATAAAAATAGTAAAAAAAATAGTGCAGTCTTTCTGGAAAGTATAAACGTGCTCATATTTTTGGTCCTGTAATTCCATGTCTATATCCTTAAGAAATAATTCCAGATATGGAAAAAGCTCTGTGCACAATGATACTCATTAAGGGACATTTTATAAATACAAAAACAAAAACAAAAACAAAAAGACAACCCAACCTAGAAAGGTCTGAATTTCCGATAATATCTAAATGGCTGAAATAAATTATGACCCACAATGAAGCATTATGTAACCATTAAAACAGCATGTGGAAAAGCTACAATAATACAGAAAAATGCTTATATTCATTGTCACATGAAAAATAAAGAATCTAAAAATGTTTTAAAAATACATTTTTATTGATTTCAGATAAAGGGAGAGGAAGAGAGAAAATCATCAATAATGAGAATACCTATCGGGTATCAAACCTGCAAGCCCTGACCGGAAATGAGTTGATGCTCAACCACTGAGCCACACTGGCTGGGCTGAATCCAAAAGTTAATGTAACTGTGGTTATAATTATACTGGACAGATTCTTTTTGTCTGCCTGTCCTCTAGCTTTGCTAGAAATTGTACGTACCCTCATCCACACAGATTCCATGGGAGCAGCCGTGTGTGTGTGTGTGTGTGTGTGTGTGTGTGTGTGTGTGATGTGCAGGTGATAGCTGGAAGGTTTCCTAGGAACATGCTTTTGCGATATGGGCCCATTCAGCAATGCCATCTTGTAATGAGCTTGTCTCTTCTTTTGTCTCTATGTTGTCCTGCACATTAACTGGTTCCTGTAGCTGTTGAATTAAAAACAGGCCAACTTGTTTATACTGAGACAGTTTGAATTTTGGCACAAATGTTATTTTAAAAATATGGCTGGCTTTTAGCATGAACTCTAAAAGCTCGGGGGATTACTCCCCTGTACATGGGAGTCTGACCCTCAAATACCTGGTCATTCTTGGTAAGAGCCAGGATGATGCCCAGTTAATCCCTTAAAAGGGAAAGCCCAGTGGGTCTCTCGGGACAGTCTGAGGTGGCGGGACAAACACTCCAGCCCCTGCATTCCTTTTCGAGGGGGCAACACAGCTGCCAGGACCTAGAGCTCATCTCACCTCCTTTGTGCCTGGCCTGGAGGGGGAGAAGTTCCCTCTTTATTTTGTCCAGAGCCAAGGCCCACTCACCTGGATGGGAGAAAGCACAGCCAGCCTTATCGCTCCTGCTGAGCCTATTCTCCGGGTAAAGCCTTAAACCCGAGGAGGAAGGGTCTGCTTCGAATTCCACCTTTGGAACTCGGAAATCAGCTTTAGTTAGATTGGCTAGAACAGTGGTCGGCAAACTGAGGCCCCTTGAGTGTGGCTCTTCCACAAAATACCACGTGCGGGCGCGCATGTACAGTGCGATTGCAACTTCGTGGCCACACTCAAGGGGCCGAAGAGCCGCATGTGGCTTGCGAGCCACAGTTTACCGACCACTAGGCTAGAAAAACAAGCCTCAGGGGTGATGCCTGCCCCAGCTGCAAGAGGCTACGCACACCAACTGTTTGGTGTAGTTAAAATTATTTTAGGCCACAGGGGATAGATGAGGACAAGCTTCACCTAGACCTGCTCACACCTGAAGCAGAGGCGTGCACGTTGCCCGGCGCATCTGGCCTGGAGAACAGTGGCCCTACAAAGACCACCGAGGCTGCAGCTGAACAAGACCGAGGGCTGCCTCCCATTGGAAAGGGGATGGGTGTGCAGCTTGATGTGGGATGGCAGGATTATGTTGGTAGAGGCGGCTGGGGAACTGAATAAATGAAAAGAAAAGACCCAAGCATGCCTGGGGGCCAAATAGAAAT
>NW_006300363.1:2990989-2994783 GCF_000327345.1 Myotis davidii | reverse complement strand
CCCCCTCCGCCTATCAAACAGTTACCCCAGGAACTGCCCTTTTGCATGCTAGGTCTTGTGATCACACAAGAATTGGGTTGAACTCTCTGGATAGATGAAATGGTAAGAAATTAAACTTGGGAGATTTCTTTGAATATGTTTTCCTCCACGTGAAAAACTGGATGAGAGAAAGACAAAGGCAGAAACAGAGAAAGAAGCCGGAGAAGAAAAAAGCTGAAAGACTGGGAGGGTGCGGCCCTCTTCTACCAATCCTCAGGCCTCGCCAAGTCCCTGTCTTTGGGCTCAGAGACACCCAATCCTTACAATTAATTCCCCTCTTTGCTCATGCTTGTTGGAACTAGGTTTCTGTCACTCACAGCCCATACAGTCCTAACACACACACACACACACACACACACACACGCGCGCGCATATACACAGAGCAAATGAAAATATACAGAGAAAAAAAGATGAAGAATATATTGCAAGATTATTGCCATAGCCTTTTCTCCTCTATTTTCTAAATTTTCTATAATAGGATCACATAATCAGCAATGAATTTTTCATAAGACAGGAGATGGACAAGTTAGCAGGTGGAAGAGAGGCTAGAATTTAAAGGAGCCTCGGCAAGCTCCTAAATCCCAGGTGAAGTGCTTTCCATCTCAGGCCACCTTGGATCATTAATATCCACCAAACAAGGAACCAAAGCTAAGAAACACAGAGGTCTCCTGGCAAGACAGTGTGCTTCCAAGAATAGAAGAGTTTGTTGTTGTTTCAAAGCCTACAGTACAATTACAATGAACTAAATGCCCCCAAGTACATCTATCACATATTGAAAGGGCTAATATTAAATAAAATATTAATAGTGCTGCTTCGCGGCTAGCGTGGAAACAATAACCAGCTGCCTGTCTGAGCTGCCTGGAAACCGCAGGAAGAGCAATTGTCTATGGTTGGTTGGTGAACTGAAATAAAACACTAATCACCTAACTAACACGGTCTTTTAAACATCTCAAAAATACCAGCGTGGGCTAGACGTTGGATTTGGCAACTGAGACTGCTGACAGTTAATCACAACGTCCACAGTGACATCACAAACCCCCTCACAACTGGCAGGTTTTTCTCTTCTTTGAAGGCTCTCGGCTGTTTCAAATTAGAATGTCCGGGAGCCCCTGTGACCAGTGTCATTCTCTCAGAAGGCAAATGAATATGACAAAATGTCTGGCTCTTCACCCCTGGCATTTTTTTTGAAGCATGCATACACCTGCTTTCAATACAGTTGCTAAAACTAACATGAATTAAGCTTCTATATGCCTTCTGCAATACTACGCAGAGCTGTGAGCTCCGTGTATCTGAACATCTACACACATGCTTCCCAGTAATGAACTTGCATTCCCTGCACCCAGGCATGTCAGTCGCCAGTGCTCCCGTTTCCCTACGGATGAAATGGCAATGGACCCTGCGGTTAGACACACTAGTTTCCGGAGCATGACAATGGAGAGAAAATGCTGATGCTGCAGACCTGCGGCAGGCTGCTACCTGGAATCTGACTCATTTTTCAAACTAGTGAAATACATATTCCTGGTTTCAGTGGTGACTTCTAAGAAATAGGCACAGTAACACTGCAGAAGGTAAGAACGACAGTGGTGGGTAATCTGGTCTAACCTAAAACTAGACACCCATTAGCTGGTCGGTCCTCATGGAAGTCTGACACACATCATCTCAACAAGGCGACCCCAAGATAATTCTAGGAAACACCCAGACTGATGACTAGAGGGTTGGCAATTCAGGGCAGAAGATGCTAGGGAAGTGGCTGCTGGTCAGACGGCTTATTTCACCTGGGCTGGGTGAGTGGTAAAGCAGTCCTCACTCCCGACCTGCTCAGCCAGGACTTAACGAGTCTCCCTCCGTGAAAACCAATGCCGCTGCCGGGCTGCAGCCTCACGTTCGATGATCTGATTATAAAGCAGTTATACCAGTTCTTAAGATGCACCATCCACTTTACCTTCACTGCAAAGACCTGGAAGCAGCTCCCAAGTAACTCACACAGATGATTAAAAGGTGGGTTGCCGACAGTTTCATTCTCTAATATTCTAAACTTAGCGAATTGTTAGCTGCTCTTGTATTAACTCCTTATATTTCAGATAAAAAAAAAAAACCTTTTCTAAAACGAATTCTGAAATAACTTTGTTTAGAAAAAGTCTTTGATAAAGAGAATTATGGACACAAGGGGCGTGATGTGTTTAAGCAGCACAAAAACAAATGAAACAGCCTCTAGCAAAAACCCACCTATTTCTAAGGAGTACTTGGGGCTGGTCAGGCCAGGAGGCAACTTACCCATGGCAGGAGGAAACCACCACCAGAGCCCCAGGGCTTGGTTTTGCTGCCCTGCCTGTCACCAAAGTGACTGCTCATCTCCATTCACCCTCTGCCCCTCAAGGAAGAACAGCAGGGAGCCCACTGCCAGCTGCTCTAAGAGTCAGGGCACAGGAAAGGCCAGTCCAACTCAGGGTTTTCAGAAATGCTGCATTTCCCAAAGAAATGCAAGTCTTAATGTTCAGACTCACATTTCAAGAAAGAATCGGTCCACAAGCTAACTGACCACCTAATAACAAAGGCCAGAATAAGGTTAATAAAAATAGCACAGAACTCTCATCTCGCAGTCAGTGGGAAGAAGTGGTGCCATGCACACATGTGTCACATACCCAGCTTTCCAGAGGGATCGAGACCTGATGAATCTATTTACAAACCTGGTACATCCTACCTCAGGCAAAGGGGGTACACACACCTACAGAGGCCCCTCCACTGGGAACAGGAGAGCCATACGCTTCTCAGGTGGCATACAGATTGACTGAATCAAACCCAGGAAAGTTAAATTTACATGACAACACTGTAGTGCTAGTTTAGTAGAATAAGTGAAAATAGTTAAAATAAAAATCTCTTCTATGAATCTTCTCCCCTTCCTACCTCCACTCCAACAGACCACAGTTTCTAAAATAACATCAGAATCAATCATCTGGCTGAGAAAATGGTTTTCCCCCCTTTTGGAAGAACTGCACCGACAAGGATTTGTTCAGGGATTTTTTTGTGTGTGTTGCTTTTCCCCCCCAAATAATTTTTCCTCTACTTTCATTGGATTACTATTATATTGCATAATCCTAACTTTAGTTTTATTTATTTAAGGTTAAGAAAACCATTTTTCCAAACCAAACTAGAAATCTAACAAGGATATTGGCATGTTTCCATAGAATGTCAATACACAATGTAATGTGTACCTAAATTCCTGGAACCTACAATCTGCCATCAACACCCAGTGTGCCTTCTACAGTGCAGGGGCTCCATGCCAAGGCTCAAATCCACTGGACAGCTGGCCTCAGAGGTAAAGCGAAGTTAAAGTGACCTCAAGTTCATTTTGGTTAATGAATACTACACATTATGGTATTACAGATAATACTGTACTTAAAAACAGGTATGCAAGTGAGGGAAGGATTGCGTAAGAAAGATTTCCAAGAAATTTTGTTTTATACTTAGAACACAAGCATTCTTGAGAAGATTTAAAGCTGCATGTCACCAAATGTGGGATAATGGATTTAAAATGGATTAGAACGTGCTAAGGAATCAAGAGCTTATAATTATTAACAGCAATAATGCTCGGAGGTGAGAAGGGCATTGTTCTCCTGACTTTAATTAGTGAAAGCCACAGGATGGATGAGCTGATTTTAAGAGATATCAGTAAAACACTTTTTGGATACCAAGGAGAGGGAGGGAGGGAGAGGTGGGGGGGGGAGGGAGAGACACAAAATGTGCATTCATATGTT
>NW_006300363.1:2986419-2990964 GCF_000327345.1 Myotis davidii | reverse complement strand
ACAGGAAGTACCCAAAAATATTATTCTGTAATATAGTCCTTGGCAGGCACTAAATGATATTCAAAAAGAACATATGTGTCTACAATTCTTCTATTTGTAGCAATAGTAACTACTTCAGATTATAAATTTCAACAAAGCCTGGCTATTTGTGATTCTGGCGGCTTTACAACAAATACCCAGCAGAGTACTGTCATTCTAATGCCATTTGATCACATAGAAGACTGTGCCCAATGATGGCCAAAAAGCTGTCTAGAATTCACCAAAGCAGCTACGACTAAAATCAGTGCCAATAAATGCCAGTACACGCCCATTACATGAAGATCTCTTGTTGGAAAATAGAGCCCACATAAGTATAAGCCTCAGACTGATCAGGAGAGTGGGCTAAACAAAGACTACTTTGAAGGTTTCTTATGTAAAGGCCTGTTAGACAGACATAGCGAAGATTTTTATTCTAATCACACCCTGCTCTCCAACCCCGAACTCATTTACACACCTGACCCAACAGTAAAATCCTCTCTTCCAATTATGGAGATGTCTATATAGCCATCTGACACAGTGACACAGAAAACTCATTGTCTAGTTTCCTGTCTACTGAATTGGGATAGCGATTAGAGGACATATAAAGAGCTTCCCAGACAAGAAAAAGCTAAAGGAGTTCATCACCACCAAACCAGTATTACATGAAATGTTAGAGTCTTCTTTAAGAAGAAGGAAAAAAAGACAAAAACTATGAGCAATAAAATGGAAATAATTACATATCTATGAACAATTGAATCTAAAAAACAAAATAAGTGGACAAGCAGAACAGAAACAGACTCATAGTTGGGAGAATGGGTGAAAAAGGTGAAGGGATTAAGAAGTACAAATTGGTTGTTACAGAACAGTCATGGGGATGTAAAGTACAGCATAGGGAATATAGTCAATAACATAATAACTACGTACGTATGGTGTCAGATGGGTACAAGATTTGTTGGGATGATCACTTATTAGGTTATATAATGTCTAATCACTGAAACTAATATAATATTGTATGTCAAGTCAATTGTAATTAAAAAATAAAAATGATTTAAAAAATTTAGAAAGCCTGGTAAAAAGAAGCTAGAGAGAAAAGAATTAAAACACTGGTGATATTAAGAGACTTTTCTTGTTTAATTTTGCCTATGTTTTAATGATTTAAGTCTATTACTAAGAACTAGTCCAAGTTCTGTTATACTTCATTTACTTGAGTGTAAGTCAGCAATAATCCATCAACCAAATACTAGTTCCTTCTAACCAGCCTATCAGCTGTTAAGTTTCCGGACATTAGGTCAATAAAGGTAACCATGACATTTACTTTGGATGGGAGTCAAGTGTCTGCTTGGGATGCAGTAAAGGGCAAGGCCTAACTGAACAGCTCTGTGTGGTTTCCAAACTAAGCAACTGAGGGAGTAAAACTAGTATTTGTGGCCATTCTTGTGTGGTGTAATTAACCACCATCCAAGACAGTTACAATTCTTTGGTTTAGGCTATTCCTTAACGGGTCTGACAAAAGGTTCCTCATAAATTCACTTTATTCCTGAGCACAAAGGTATACTAGTTTCACAACAGGTAAATATATTTCACCCACTGGTTTGGGAGCCCCAGGCTGTGTCTAAGTCCAAATAGCCAGCTGTTCTGTTTGTCTTCATGGTCCCTCTGCCATCAACTTATATTGACACCATGGGAGGAGGAAATACATTTGGGCATGAAAGGTGCTCTGCGGTCAAGGAAACAAGCCCTGTGCTTAGTGTGGTATCAAATCCCTAAGGTTCCTAAGCATTTTATTGTTTATGAAAACTAAAACTCAAGCTTTCTCGATCATTTAGTGGTTGAGATTTAGAATGCGAGTATTGCTACTACTATGCTGCTGTCTTTACTAAAAGGCAACAGTAGCAGTTCAGATCTTGTAAAAACTGAGAAATCTAGTAGGCTCATTTACCTTATTGGGACAGCAGCATTATAAACAAACTAAACTAATAAAGGTCTGACTTAAACTAGTAATTCCTACAAGAAGACTGATTTGATCCTGCAGTTAAACCTACTGTTAGGAAGTCCTCAAACGAAAACCCCATGGGGAAAAAAGGCTCGATTAGACACCAAATTTTTCAGTCCTGATAATAGCAACTAATCAGAATCTGTCAATTTTGTTCTTTACCCTTAGTTGGGGATTTCTTTTGGGGGTAGGAGAGTGGAAGGGGTCAAGTAGAAAGTAGATAAATGCTCTAGTCCAGTGGTCGGCAAACTCATTAGTCAACAGAGCCAAATATCAACAGTACAACGACTGAAATTTCTTTTGAGAGCCAAATTTTTTAAACTTAAACTATACAGGTAGGTACATTGTTATTAACTCAATTAGGGTACTCCTAAGGCTTAGGAAGAGCCACACTCAAGGGGCCAAAGAGCCGCATGTGGCTCGCCAGCCGCAGTTTGCCGACCACGGCGCTAGTCAAATAAAAGTTATCTATAAACAACTGCATTTATGACATAATTGCCATCCATGCTTGCCAGATGTTGCCAAGCTTCATAAGAGAAGATACCTGGACGTCCCCTGTCAGAATCCCCACTGTTTGAAGTCCATTTGAGGATTACCTACTTCCCTATTGGCCCAGTCCACCATACTGCCTTCCTGTTGCAAATGAGCTAGGTGGTCATTAAGTCCATATGGCTCCATACAACACAGATCAAACTGTAGAACTGTTTACAACTTCTGGAATATATAATTTTAGAGATGAAAAGGGCTGAAGAGATCACCTTACCCAACCCTTTCATTTCATAGAAGTCAAGACCCAGAGAGGTGAAGTGACTTGCCCAAGGTACCACAGACAGTTAACTGTAGACAGAGGACTGGAACCAAGGTCTCCGCCTTTCTGTCTGGTCCTTTGCCCACTGCATCACACTATAATTTCAATACTTTAAATCATGGTTCTCTGAGAACCGTAAGCTTAAATTATTTCAGGCCTGGAGCTCCCCTCTGAATCCTGCCGGAGAGGATGAAGAACAGCACGCTGCCCTGAGGGAAGGAGGGGATAGGATCTTTTGGAAGAGGCCAAAATGTAAACTGTAGATTCTACACAGACACCCAATATACCAAAAGGCACTGCAAATTATACAGGGTGGGGTTTTTAAAAAAATGTTCTGGGTAAAAATTCCTGAGATCCCACTGTAGATCTAAGTGGGTGGGAATACCACCACAGAAAGTCAAAGGCCTTAGCCACCATAAAAAAAATTCTTGCGATACATTTATCCAGCCCAGTACTAATGGTTTTCTTAAAACTGCTCTTTGATGATGATGATGATGATGATATAGTAGCCTCTGCCAATTCCTTTGATGAAGAAAGTCATTCTTTCAAGACCAATGCCAAGGAAACACACATTACTGATTAGCACAGGACAAGTCCTTCGAACAGCAAAGACCATTTTAATGACCAAACATATGCTGATGAGCCTCAAGCACTAAGTCAGGACTGCTTCACTTAGCAGGATATGTGCTCACAAAAAAAGGAAACAGGGGTCTGAATATTGATTTTTTTCATGTGAGAAAAAATCTTATGCCACCAGGTTTCCATAATTTTAGCATAGGTTTCTATTTTCTAGGATCCTCTGAGAAGCCCATTTAAACATCTCTATGCAATTCTCACACATTTGGGCAGAGATAGGAAATGATAAGAAAATGCTTGGAAGACTGTTGGCACAACTCAATCTGGAGAGAACAAGTGAAGGCTGGGAACAAGAGCAGGGCAAGAGGACTGGCTGGGACCACGCTACGCTGCTTCCTCCAGCTTATCAAGACGCAGGCAGGAAACAGAAGCAGAAAAGAATGCCCAAGAAGGAGATAGCAAGCCTCTGGATTCAAGGAAGAAGCCCTTCCAGGGGCCAAGGAGAGAGGAACTCCCTCCTGAGAAAGGAGAAATGGCTGTCCAGGACAGGGATGGGGGAGGGACGCGCTTTTACAGGACACACACTCTGTAGCCAACAGGCTCCATTTTCCCAGGGATTGCTCTTCCTAAAGTTACCATCTTGGTCAGGCTTCTGCCTTGTCTGGAGGTCATCCAATCTTACTGCCAATTTCTCCAGGTTAGAAAAGCAGCTTACAGGGGCATCTGAATTGTGAAGGAGGCTGGCTAAGCTTCCCAATCTGTTTCTCCTTTTGGACAACATCTCTTTAACTGCTAAGGCAGTAAAATAAATATTGAGATTTCCAAAGACAAGAATTATGAAAGTACCAGGGAAGACATCTTATTGAAGAAATTGGTGGGGGAGCCAAAGATACCATTGGAAAGTAAACAAAGTCAAAAACCTGACTATGCACTCTGACTCAAACCTCAGTTGCTACTCATCTCCTCCCCTCAGGGGCAGACAGCGATGGTATATGGAACAATTAAGAAAAGATTAAAATGGCTTATGATGTTTAAGAAGGAAGAAGGATTTTCTAAAAAAGAAGAAGGAAAAAGAAATAACTGCTGAAAAGTTTTTTACCAAACGGTACTACATTTTACATTCTGGATTGTATGTGATTATCTGAAAACA
>NW_006300363.1:2974068-2986408 GCF_000327345.1 Myotis davidii | reverse complement strand
TTCTTTTGTTAAGCTTCAATGAAGTATAATGTGATTGTTAGAAGGGCAGACTCTGGGGCCAGACCACCCTGGGCAGTCACCTTGATTTTCTCACCTGTAAAAAGGGAATAATAATAATACTTCTTGAAAGGATTGTTGGGAGAGTTAAATGAGTTAATATACACATAAAGCTCTAAGAACAGTACCTAGTACACAGTGAGTGCCATATAAGTGGCAATTATTATGAGGATTAATCAAGAACTGTGCAAGACACTAGGATCTAATCACAACAGAGATCTGATTCCTGCCTTCGTGGAGTTTATGATCTAATAAGAGACCATAGGAGTCAAAGAACCAGACAAACAAAATGACAAATTGCAGTAAGTGCTATGAAAGAGCTATACAGGGACCCATGAGAGCATAACAGGAGAAGCCGAGTTGGGGTTGTGAGATCAGTGTCAAAGGTTTTCCTGAAAGAGTGACATCTGATTTAAGATCTAAAGCAGTGGTTCTCAACCTTGGCTGCACATTAGAATTACCTGGGAATCTTTTTAAAAATCCTGATCTCTGGGCCTCATCCTCCGGAAATTCTGTTTCTTTGTTATGGGGTGGGGCCACATTAGTAACAAACAGAATTTCCGGAGGATGAGGCCCAGAAATCAGGATTTTAAAAAGATTCCTAGGTGATTCTAATGTGCAGCCAAGGTTGAGAATCACTGATCTAAAGGAAGAGGGGGAGGAAGGGAAGAATTTCCTGGGCAGAGGGAACAGCCTGTGCAAAGGCCCTGAGATGGAAGATAATTTACTGTGTTTGAGGATCTAGTAGGCCAGTGCTACTGGGGAGACAAAGCAGAAAGGGCAATGGGACAAGGTGGGGCTGGGAAAGCTGGCCAAAGCCAAGTGTGTGCTCCTACAGCGAGGCCACAAAAATCAGAATCTTCCCTGCGTGTCTTCTTACCTATGCAGCTCACAGAAAGAGAAGGAAGAGGTGCTGTACACATCCATGCAAAGCAAATATGGAAGAAATGAATGTTCCCCTAAGGCAGTGATGGTGTACCTTTTGAGCTCGGTGTGTCAGCATTTTGAAAAACCCTAACTTAACTCTGGTGCCGTGTCACATATAGAATTTTTTTGATATTTGCAACCATAGTAAAACAAAGACTGATATTTTATATATTTAAATGCCATTTAACAAAGAAAAATCAACCAAAAAAATGAGTTCGCGTGTCACCTCTGACACGCGTGTCATAGGTTCGCCATCTCTGCCCTCAGGTGAAGTTTGATTCAAAGACACAATCTGTTCACACCCTAGGTGAGTCTTCCCTGGTGTTTTATTTTATACCAATGCTGGACTGATGCTGGTTTACAGCTGAGTATCACACACCAAAACTTCATGGGCAAGTTTAGTAGTAAGACTGTTATATGAAGTATGGCCTGTAAAGCGAACTCCAACACAAAATCTTTTATGAGACCCTCCTCTGAGGGACTACTCTGACCAGCCACCAAGCACAGATTTGGAGGCCCAAAGAGTGGAACATGCCTCCTGTCCTTTTATCCACCGGGGTGCTCCATCTCCCCAGTACCTGCAGTCAATTCCAGGCTACTGTTGCCACAGTAAGAGTAACCATACAGGAAGGCTGAGTTGTTGGATCACGGCCTCGCATTACTCATGCAGGCTGACAAGTTATCAATCTCTTCTAGGCACTCCCTGTTTCACACTTCTTCCTGTTGGCTGACTCGTCTATGTCCAACTTACTTGCTAAATCACTTACTTCAACCCCACTCCCAGGACTGGACTCTCTCTTTTAACCTACAGACGCACAGAAAGAAGGGCCCTGTTACGTATAAGGTACTGGAACCCCAAGGCTTATAACACTCCTGCCTTCAAGGAGTTAACCATCTAGCAGAGAAACTGTACAACACATGGGAAATATGGCAGGTTCCATAACCACGCCTCCTGAAGGCTGGCCTGGGAGGGTGCCCAGGCCCTGTCCAGGGTGATTCCCTACGATTCTGAGCCCGTACTCCCCTGCTCAGCTCTGCTTGTCAGTCCTTGGCCTATCCTGTGTTCACATAATTCCAAGTTAAAAAACCAAGAGTTCCTCAGGTATCCCCACAAGCCTGGCATATGCTCGACAGGTGATTTTGGGTGAACGAAGCTGAAAGATGAGACTGGGAACAGGGGTATATGTTCTGGCTCAGGCTCTGGGCAAGTCATTAAATTTCTCCTACCATCAGTATATGATTCTATGAAGGAGGAACAGAGTTGGAAGCTCAGAAGTGTGATGAGCTATGATTTCCCAGTCCCTCCTCTCCTCAGGCTTTGCTGTAGATTCTTCTCCCCCTAACTGATCAAAGCATGCCAGAACCCACCTGAGAATCTGAGAGAGTTTAGAAGTCCTGATGCCTCTGAACACAGTCATCCCCAATCCTGGTCTTTCAACATCTTGGTGTCTCTATGTATCTCAAATTATTGCAACATTGGCAATTAGTAATAATCTGATTCACTTTAAGGTTCAGGGTGGGGAAAAGAAATACCATAGAAATCAACCAATAATATGTGGGAGGAGGTAGGTTACTCCCAAGGACACATGCTGTGGGCTATAAAACCAACCATCTCCTAAACTGAAAGGGAGATCTCTATTCTTCTCCAAACCACAAATCAGATAAGTGATTGAACTTTACTCCAGTTCCAAAAGCCCCAGAGATTTCCAAATACTGAACCTTCAGATCAAGATGTCTTAGGGTTGGTTTTAGAAGCAACTGTGGTTTGGCTCCCAGTCAGTTGAAGAGCAAAACTACAGATAAACTTGTTCTTAATCTCTTATGTGTAAAGGAAACCGTTTTCTTGGTAAAACAAGACCACTGCAAGCGGAAAATGAACCCTAACAGAACTAGAGGATAAGGCCACTAGATTGTTCAGAGGTCAGCGATTCCCCGAAACTGGCTTTACATCTTTCATGCAGTATTTGAATTTGCCCAGAGATCTTATAAATCCTTCCCCCGTGGAAGAAACTACTTAATGTTCTTTGAGTAACAACTGAGGTCGCTGAGATAACTGGCTGGCCAGTCTCACACCTTGCTGTACCGCCAGGCCTTTCAACCCGCACCTGCTGCAAAGGCCTTCGGGCTGCGAGGCTGAGAGACAGATACCCAGTTCTCACAGAAAAGGGGAAGGTGAGTCTCACGAACTGTCCCCCTCCTACAATTTGCTTCCAACACACACATTCTCACCCTGATAAGTAAGTTCTTTTTTGTTTATATGCTTCATTCTTGTACCTTAACTATCGGACTTACCCCTCCCACAAATTTCTTCCACACCCACACCACCCTGGCTACTTCACTCTGGCTACAGAAGGCTCTCTTAAAACTCAGAGATTAATTTCACCTGCAAGGGTGCTGCAATGGGACCTGGAAAGTAATAGTTTTTATTCCTTAGGCATTTTGATATATGGAGAAGGCAGCAATAAGTAAGCTAAGTGTCACTTTAAATAATTCTAAACATTGTGCAATTCAATAACTAAGTGTATTTGAATGTAAGGCCAATTATTAGTTAAAGTTGATTTTTTTAAATCCTCCCCCTTGGATATGTTCTTATTGATGTGTTTTTTTGTTTTTGTTTTTTAAGAGAGAGGAAGGGGGAGAGAGAGAGCAACATCAATGTGAGAAAGAAACATTGATCAGTTGCCTCCCATATGCGCCCTGACTGGAAATTGAACCCCCAACGTTTTGGTTTACGGGAGGACACTCCAAGCAACTGAGCCACCCGGCCAGGGCAAAGCTGATTTTTTTTTTTAAAGCAACTGGAATACTCACCAGTCTGGAATGACTTGCTCTTTTAAGAGTTGGGCAATATTGGACTATATTAGAAACAAATACAATGCTAGATTCTCTATTCCTAGATCTGCTGCTAACCAGCAGGGTGTAGCGATCCCAATTCTCTATAAGATAAGCCCAAAGCTGTCTCTAGGCCAGGCCAGGGCTCTGTGATATTACAGGGCACAGGTAAACACATCTGCTCTGTCTAGGATTAAGGTACAGGAATTACTTAATGGCCTCAATCTGGCTGCACATTAGTCACCTGGGGCTTACAAAAATGTTTTTTAAAGAAAGGATGCCAGCCTCCATGCCTAAAGATGTTGATTTCAGTCACCTGGGGTGGGGCCTCCGCACAGGGGTTTTACAAAGCTCCCCAGGTGACGGACTCAGCCAGGGCTGAGAGGCACTGCCTCGAGTCACACATTCCTGGTTGCAGCTGGGGCCCTTCTTGCAGGTGTTTCTCTCGTTCCTAGAGACCCCTCAGGAGTCATGGGCCATTGGCTTTAAGAGAAAAGATGTCTGATTTCGTTTGGGCAACAAACTCCTCTGATAACTGTAGATCAATGGCAACATCAGGTTCTCTAAAGATCTGATGGCACTGTTTGTTCAGAAAATGTATGAAAAAATTCAGTTTCCATGACAAACACTCCTGCAGCCTAGACAAACAATTATTCCTCCACTGGAAACAGAGGGGGGAGGGGCAATAATCCACCGGAGAAAGGGTTGGTTTTGAATTATAATTATAAATTAGTCTACTAACTACGGAAATCATGTTTAATACATAAGACGACAACCCTGGATCAGGGTTCATTTTTTAATAGTGAAACATCATGCCGAGTGAAAAATGAAAGTGACTTGGAATAATCACAACCCATTTATCTCCTGGGGCTTGGCAATGTTAAAATTAATCTTATTACTGATATGAGGAGCCCAGCGAGAGGGCACCACACACTATGGGTCATGTCCACCCAAGCAAACATCCTGGAAGCCCCTCTCATTCTGTAGAAAGGAACACTACCGATGAAATCCCATTAAAGAAGATAGATTACAGCTAAAGCAACATCTTTCTCCCCTCCAAATAACCCACAACCCACTAGCCTGATGATAAACAGCTCCTTGTTTTATTGGTCTTCACAAGACTCAAAGAGGCATTCCATCGGTATTTGCTGAGTGCCCACTACAGTGAGTATGGCCGACTCACCATGCCAAATGCTAGAGGATGCGAGGACAGCAAGGCAGGGTCCCTGCCTTCTAGGACAGACCAGCAAGAGGAGTGTGACAGCCCCTATCCCAGGGCACCTTCTTGGCCCCTTCCCCTCTTCCCTCATTGCCCTCTCCTGCGACCCACCTAAGCTAACCTGAGTCCCTCCATTGTGGTCCAATGTCCGCTGTGTCACTCCCTCTCCCATCATCGCAGACCTACTCCCTGGTGCCAGAATTGCCTGGGAGGTAGGGGCCTCTGCAAAGGCAAACACCCAGGCCCAGCTTGATAATGAGAGTTCTGTCTTTTCAGGATTCCCTGAGGAAGGTGACTGCACTATGGAGGACTGACTTTGGTTCAAGGCTTCTCAGACATGAACTTTCAGTTTTGCTGTTTCAGAAACATTTCTGGGCGAGATCTTACTGATCAACGTGCACCTGCGTAGATATTATTAGCCTTCACGCAAAGAAATGAGCTTAAACTGTGAATTAGGTTTAATCTCTCCATGATGGCCGCTAGATTTGGCTCCAGATTGAAGAAGTTTTGCTGGAGAGTCTCAGGTGAAGGCAGTGTTTCCGACTCTAGTTGCATCTTTCCTACTGAAACAGAGGGTAGGAGGCTACAACTCTTGTGGGAGGAACAAGAGCCCTTATCTGAGCATTTTCCTGAAGCGTACAAATCTGTCTTCTCTCGCTGGTCCTTGGTCCTTCTCTAGATCCTGTCTGTCATTGCAACATGGCTGGGTCACCTCCTCAGGGTGTGACTGGTGTCGCTGGACTGATTTGTTCTAACAAACACACCAGAACGTAAGCACTGCAGGGAGTGCTCTTCAAAGGGAAGCAGGAGGCTTAGGTTCAAGGCTCCGTTCTGTCAATGACACATGACCTCAAGGTCGCATGACCCTCTCTGGCCTCAGCTTTCTCATCTGTCTGCTCTGGGAACAGAGCAGGGCAGTGATCTTTCAACTTAGGGAGGGAAGATGATGCCTGAGAGAGGGTGGTATATGCCACAAACACCACCCCCGAAGGTTCTAATGGGTTCCCACTGTTACTGACATGCATCCTGCTCCTTATGTGGGGATGGAGTGGGGGAAAACACTGAAGCTCATTGCATTAGACCAGTGAGATCCCTGCCAACTGTCTAATGTACTCTGATTCTAGTTATCTTGGGAAGCATTTATACCTTTATGCAGCTGTGCTCCTGGTGCTCACAAATATTTCTGGAGTTTTCTGGCAATTTTCTTCAAAGAATATACGTGTGAGTCCCCTACATGGTGGAAAGTCTTTAGTTGGTTTTTAAAAACAACCAAAAATCCTATCCAAGTGTCCTCAGTAACTTGTGCAATCAAGCTGACTAATAGTTTTCACCAAAACTTCAGTGTGAAGCACATGAAAGTTATATTCAAGCACAGATCGGAAGGAATTGGGAAATGTTTTAAGTTGTGTAAGGATAATTGGCTCAAGAGTAAATATTTGCTCTTTTAGGGCTCCCTTTGTGTTTTAAGTTGAATTATTAAACTGATTGACTACATTATTAAATGAAGTACTGAAAAGCAAAACAATTTTAAAAAGACTAACTTATAGGACGTCAACACTGACTCTGAAGGGGTGATTACGCATTTTGAAAGAGACAACATTCCTTTGGATGAGTAAGTTTAGGTATGTTTGTGGGAAAACAAAACAAAACAAAAAAACACCAAAGGCACGATGGTATTGTCAAGTGGCACTTCAATCTGCCCAGGAAATATAGCTATATGGACAAGCTGTATGTTTTAAGAATAGCAGCCTCCAAAAGGCACAACCAATGCATCAATTATCGACTTACCAATAGTCTTGAAGCAAAACTGTAAATGGCCTCACAACCAACTATAGAAAGAATCTTGTCTCCAGGAGGCAGGCTACCCAAAACCAAACCTGCAGATGACCCCGAGGTATCTGAGGGTGCTCACGGGAGCCACAGCTGCTACAAAGCTGATCTGAAACCGCTGCAGACCCAAGGGCCCTACAGACAATTTACTGAACAAATCAGAACAAAACATTTTCTCAGTAGCTCTTGGTACATAAAGAGTCATCAATAGACCAAAATATAAGCAAAATACAATCTAAATATTTCATTTTCACTTGACTTAAAATCCATGCTGCTAAAACAGCTTACTTTAAAATGGCTATTATAAACCTAATTTAACGCAAGTTTTGTGCTTTTTAAAACATCCAAAATAGTTTGGGGTTGAGGGAAGGAGCTGTAAAAGATTACATTTGATCAGCAAATTCCAATTCTAGGAATTTATCCCAAGGAATAATTAAGCAGTTAAGATGCGTTCAAGCCCTGGCCAGCGTGGCTCAATTGGTTGAGTGTCATCCCATGCACCAAGAGGTAGGTAGCTTGTTTGATTGCTGGTCAGGGCAGGAGGCAGCCTAAGGATGTTGATGTTTCTGTCTCATTGATGTTTCTATCTCTCTCTCCCTCTCCCTTCCTCTCTCACTAAAAACATATTTTTAAAAAAGAAAAAATGGTTTATTGCATTGTTTATAATAATGAACATTAAAAACAGCCTCAATATTCTACCTGGTTGAATAGTCAAATTATGGTATATCCATTCAGAGAAGTATTACGCAGAGAAGTATTACGAGAATGATGTTGCAGAATTAAATTTATTAACAATGAAAGAAAGATCTATGATATGTTCCAGTTTGGGGAAGAAAAATATTACCTATGCAAATATGTGCGCAGAAAAAAGCGTCTGGAAGTATATATATCAAGGTGTTAGTAAATTAGCCACCAGGGAAATGCAAATCAAAACCATAATGAGTTACCACTTCACACCCACTAAGATGACTATAATCAAAAAGGCAGATAATAGCAAGTGTTGGTGAGAATGTGAAGATATTGGAACCCTCCTACATTGCAGGTGGGAATTAAAATAGTGCAGCTGCTTTAGAAAACAGTTTCTCAAAAAGTTAAACATACAGTTACTATATATATGACCCAGAAATCCCACTCCTAGGTATATACCCCTCCAAAATGAAAATATATGGCCATTCAAAAATGTCTATTCAAATGTTCATAGTAGCATTATTTATAATAGTCAAAAAAGAGAAACAACCCAATGTTCCATCAACTAAAGAATGGACTAACAAAATGCGGTGTGAACATATAATGCAGTGCTAACAGCAATAAAAACAAACAAAGCACTGATACATACTACAACCTGGATGAACCTTGAAAACATTATACTAAGTGAAAGAAGCCAGTCACAAAAGACCACATGGAATGATTCCATTTACAAAATTATTTGCCTGTCTCAGAGGCTATGAGAGATGGGGAGTGACAGCTAATGTGTATGAAGTTTCTTTGGTGATGATGAGAACATTATAAAATTGATTGTGGCGATGGTTGCACAATTCTGTGAACTGTACACCATTGAACTGTACACTTTAAACGGGTGAATTATATGAGATGTGAATTATATCTCAATAAAGCTGTTAAAGTATTAATAGAGGTAATATCTGGATAGTAGGATTATAGAAAGTTTTTTTTTCATTTAGACTTATCTATGCTTTCTAACTTTTCTACAATGAATATGACTATTTTAAGGGATTAAAAAAATCTTCACATATCATATAGAAATTTTCCCATGTTATCATTCAGGAAGCACTAAACACATAAAAGATTCGAAAAAAAGGGAAATAGACCTTTCCTTATAATAGTGGAAACTGCAAACAATCCACATGTCCTCAGCAGGGTGATCGCTGGGCAAAGCAAGGCTTAGTACCATGTCAACCCTGGTCCCCAAGCCTGGGCTGAGCACAGAAAGCTCAAACGTTTTGTCACGAATGATGGTTTACTAAAGTGCTACTAAAAGTGACAAATGCACTCAGAACATTTCCTAACAGGTTATGGGAAACATTCTGTGGGAGCGAGGGAGGGAAACCGAACAAAAATATAAACACATATTTTTACACTGTTGTATTTGCTGGGTGTTTGCACACGTCTAGATGTAACTTAAATTTTTAAAAAGGAATGCAAGCTAGGAGTTTATGATTACCTTTTAAAGTTCTACTTTCCCAATCCATATCTGGTCTCTTGTAAATATCTCTGAGAATGTGTTGCTCTGTGGCAGGTTACCAAACATGGGATATAGCAAAGATAAAGAAAGGGGGGGAAAATTGCCAGCCCCTGGGAAATATATTCAACCCGCATGTTTCTTATTCATGGACTGTGATTCACCACTGCTTAAGCCAGCATCACACTCTAATCATATTGCTAGGTTACAGGCCCCAAGTTATTTGTGCATAATAAAAATGGAATCCATTTGATACATAAGGTTTTTCTCTCCTATATCATCTCTTTAGGGAGAACATTTGATCATTATAAAACACACACAATACTGAACCAAAAGATTACTTTGGATCCTCAAACCAAAGAGGTTTCCAATGATTCTTCGACCTGAAAAATGGAGTCAGAATCTGAGACAGGCAAATAACTATCCCCCAGGCCCACGCAGGTGGTGCTACTCTGTCCAGACATGAAGAAACCTTTATGTAGCCCACTGTCCTATATGCTGGGATATGGCCTACGGTTGAACTCTCTCAAGAAGACTTCTCATACACTTTTTCTCCTTGCTCTGAGAAGCTATGCTACTGTGGAAAGCCCAGTGGGCAGGCAAGTTAATGAAATGACACACAAACACATGTGCACAACTACAGTCTCATCTCATGATTAGCAGCCCTGATAACATGAGCTTAATGAAACATTCTCCTCCTGGCCCCAGAATAAATACTTGCTATCTCCTGTTAGGATAATTCATGCAGGTGATAACTATCAAGATACATGGTAAGCGAGGACATTCCAAGTTAACACTCGTGTCTCAGATGATGTCCTCAGTTCGCAGGGACGTTTTTTATTCCGCTCTATAACCAAAACACTGGTTTTAATCATTATGTTGTACACCTGAAACTAATATAATATTGTACATCACTGTAATTGGAAAAGAATTTTATTTAAAAATAAATAAAACCAAAACACTGAATAAAAAAATGATATCCTACATAATAAAAGCGTAGTATGCAAATTGTCCCCTCTACCAGGAGGTTGTCTGGGAGTTTGACCAGGGGGCAGGGCAGGCCAGGGGAAGGGAGGGAGGCCCCGGCTGGCAGTCCACAGCTGCTAGGGACCCTACCAGTATACGAATTTCGTGCACTGGGCCTCTAGTATATTATAACGGAAGAAAGTATTTTGCCACACATGCTACAGTCCTCTTTGGTACTCGAGAGAAGGGGCACCTCAACACGGGAAAGTGAGGACTACATGATAGCAATGATGTGACAGCAGTGATGTAACACAAACCAACATGAGGTACAAGATCCAGGTCTAGGATGGAGGGGAAAACTCCCTGGATTAACAGTCTCAAATCCTTAATAACACTGGTGTTATTGCATTTTGATCTGAAAGCCTGGAGTTGCAGCCCATGATGAGTCAAGGTCTGGCTCAATCAATCACAAACTGAAAGAAAAATCACAGTATTGCCTCCAATGCTCTAGTTATATCATCAATCAAAAAGAAACAGCATCCAAATATGCTCCTTGCAGACGTATAATATAAAAAAAAAAAAATGACAGAGAGTAAAAAGCACCTGTGTTGGTGGATTCGAGGGGTAAGGAGAGTACATTTATCATCTATGAAGTGCAAGATGCCTTCAGGCATGTAAGCATGTTAGCTGTCCCCATTGCACTTGCAGAAAACAGAGTCTCTAAGAAGTAAAATAACTTGCCTGAGGGCACAACTAGAACTCAGGTTTGTCTAATTTTACAGTCAGTGCATTCTACACATCACTGCTGCCTGGTTTTTACTGCACACTTTGCAATGGGTTTCGTTTAGAGTTTTCATGTAAAAATTCTCACTACATTTGGGGATAGAAATTTTTACTGTTAGATAATTCTGGGAGTGAAATTCTGACCTTTTACCTAAAAATGTAGTGACACTAAAACATAACCTTTCAATATGGGTCTGGAATATTTTACCAGGAACTCTGAGACGTTTGGATTTCTAAATACAATCTGCAAATATTTACATGAAATGAAACTATATTCCCAACTAAAGCTAAATAGTTATTTGGGGCTGTTTAAGCCTACGTTATTCAATAACTAAAACACTGGACTCCAATGAAAGGACAGCATGGAAATGTGTGGCAAAGAAAACCAATACACTTTGGCCTTCATTATTCGAAATGATCACTTTCCATGCCATACATATGGTCATTCTCTTATCTGTGAACATATGCCAAGCAGCAGTAAACCAATCCACGATATAGTGTTGAAGTTCAAAACCTGAACCTAATTGTGAAAGTGGATTTTTTTTCTTAAATTAGAAGAAAACTTAAATACACGAGTTCTAACGTGAAGTGTGCACAAACTTTCCTTTAAAAAACAAAACCCGAGTGTGAAAAAGGTAACCTTACATATTATTACAGCTGTTTCCAAATCCTTGTTACTCCAAGAGCATGGAGCATTATTTACCTAAAATGCATAATCTCCAACGAGTTCCCGCTGTGGCACTCAGGTACACATATGTCAGTTTTCCACCTGGACACCTGGCACATGATATCCACATTAAAGAGTACACAGTGGAGGTCATTAAACAGATCCTGCACCGATGTACCATACCCACATCCTGAACAATATGTTTTTTTTAAAACCACTCGCTAGGTTCTTCCAACCAGAAGAGGGAAAAAAACAAGTGTGTCCACAAAATGTCCTCCCAGCCGTAGTGCCCAAATCCACAGCCGGAGTAAAAGATCTTAAATAGTTAAATAAATGTAAACCAGGCGCTTCTCCCCCTCACCCCCCCAAAGGTGAGAAGACGTCTCGGACAGCCCCCCAGTGTTCTCATAGAAGGAAACAGTCTTTTACTCAAAGTTCTGAAGCGGTTTCGCCGCTGTCCCATATGGGGTCTTAAAAAACGAGCCCAGTTCCCACAGCTGAACTTGCTTCACGAAGTCTTGGTGCACAAAAGGCAGCCTCCTGCCTCACCAGACCAAGGAACCTGCAAGACAGGTGAGCAAGGTCCAGCGATCGAGTTCTTGGGTGGAAAAGCTCACTCTCTCGCAACTGCACTCGTCTCCCGAAGTTCTCGCGTATTGAAAGTTCCAACCAGGATTATAACGCCAGGCATTCCTTTCCCCTCGGCTACAGGGCCCTTTCAGTCCGTCCCCAGCGGCCCCCGCAGGCGGAGCCCGCGCCCACTTGTGGGGAGGGTCCGGCAGGTGGCCTTCTGGAGACCAGGGGTGCCACCCGGGCGACACAAAGTTGCGCGCAAGGCCGCACGGAGAAGCGCTGCCCGGGA
>NW_006300363.1:2942707-2973556 GCF_000327345.1 Myotis davidii | reverse complement strand
AGGCTGTCGAGGCTGGGAGCTTATCCGGGTGCGGGGGAAGGCCGGCAGCCTCGCCACGCGAGCGCACCCCCTCCCCCAGGAGGTAGGAGGTACCGCTCATCCCTCCGAGAGACCCCTTGAGTCAGACTTGATCAGGGGAAAGGCCAGGAGACAGGCGGTGCCGGCTGCCCAGAGCCCCCGCTTGGTCTTCCCGCCGCTGGGGAATCGCCGGCGCCCTCCGGAGCGAGGGCAGCAGCTGACGGGAGGCCAGCAAATCCAGCGCTTCTGCCTGCGCCCTTGTCGCTGACTCCACAGTCCTGGGGGCCTCCAGCTGCCACTCAGCTAGTCGGAAGGCCTTTCTTCCTTTTTCTTTTTCCCCCCTCAGGAATTCCCCCCTCAAATCATGTCCAACAGGCATCAGTTCCTTTCGGAAGAAACCGTGGCCAAATCATTTGCCAAAAATTATCAGTTCCAAAAAAGGAACTCACTTCGGCTGCTGGTGTCATGGTGTTCACGTGGCATTTGCATCTGTGGCCTCCTGAAGCTTGGGATGACACGTGTCACAACTCATCGGAGCGAGTGGGTGTGTTGAGGTCCCAAACGAGTTCTGTTTGCCGGTTGTGGGCTATTAGCCTAAATTAAAGAGCCCAGCAGCTGTGTGGTCACTCGGTCCCATGCTGCCCTCCACTTGGAAGAGAAGACAGAGGACATGTTGTTTGTCATGAGTCAACCGAGAGTCGGAGCAAGACACTAATAGATCTTAGGAGAAAAAGGGTAAGTAACTTCTCTAATTTTTCCCAACCAGCTCATAATAAAACCTACGATTTTTCAGAGTTTGGAGAAAGGAGTAAGCAATGCAAGAGAAAACAGCAAAGCAGTGGGGGACTGGCCCCGGATCTGGTCCGTGTGCACTGAGGACCAACACTCGCTGACTGTAACACAGGCATGTCTGAAGTAAGCCAGCATCCTGTAAACAGTCACCCATTCCCAACCCCTACTCCGAGGCCAGTCAAGGGACTAATCCCTACCAATGCCAAGAGTCCAGAGCAGTTTGAGTCTTGGCCACTGTGAAAGTGGTAGACGCGTTTTGAAAAGTGTTATCTGCACATCTAAATGCAAAGAGAGAGGTTTAGGATTGGCGGGGAGCTGGGTTAAAACAGAGGCTGCATCACTCCCAAGCAGTGTGGCCAGGTGCCCAGGGAGGAGCCCTTTAATGATTACCTGCCCGGCTTGCAAGCTGACAACAGGATCTGTAAGACCACATGCTTGAGTTAGGAAAGAAGTTTGACTAAAAAACACCCCTTTCCCATGCCTTCTCCTCTGGTGCTTTTTCTCAAACAGAGGAAGTTGAGATGGGGGAACTTTCTGTACTGAAACTCTGGCAGCCTTTGACAATTCAAAATGTCACTGTGACCTTGTTAGCACCAGTGGACGAAACAAAAAGGGGAATGCTTAACCTCAATTTGACTCATAAATCACTTTTAAAGATCCAATAAAGAAGGGAAAAAATTCATTTCAAGGAGCTTTGTCAGGTGGATATATATATATATATCTTGAACTCAGCTGGACCTAACACCCCCAGGCCTTAATTGCACTGTCATATGCTCTCAGAATTTCTTATGGACCAATTAGGTTGTTCTTACATTTAATCACTGGATATGTTGTATGCAGTTCACTTGACTGGCAACTCATACTGATAAGCTTTGGTTTTATTTATGGCAGCATTGTCCATAATCTTGCTCCACAGCCAGGCATTGCTTCAAACAGCTTTTTACTTCTGATAAAGCAAAAACTGGCATTGCTGATAAATACCATCAGAAGTGGAAATATTTTGTAGGGTGCCTTTGGAGTAGATCTTCCCATATAGAATACCTTTCTGGAAGTTTCATTAAATAGCAACCTCTAAACCAGGCAAAGATCATGATCTTATTGTAAAGATAAACCCTCTTCTTGCACCAAGGTAAAAATATATATATAAATATATACATCAGCAGGACCTGAATAGTATATCTGGATGGTGAATGGTGGGAGAAATGTAGTTAAAATCTTATTTTAATTTCTCTCTGAAACAGTTGTTCCCAAATTTGGAGAGCTTTACAAAAACAGATTTCCAACACCTTCTCATGCTCTCTTCCCCTACTGATTCAGAATCTCCAGGGTGGAGCCCAAAGGCTGTGTGTTTTCCAGTTTCCTCAGGTGACTAAGGGTGCCAAGATCCTGGGATCCAGTTTACTCTCCATGTCCGGTGTTCATCCCTATGCGTTGTCTCTTTTATTTATTTTAGCAAATGTCGCCCTCTGGTGGAACAAATTATGACCTACCTTTGAAAGAGTTTATGCCTCTTTTCTGTTTAAAACCCTTCAAAATTTCATTAAAAATGATTATGATGTTGGTTTGCAGATAGCTATTTAGTGAGAGGGTAGCTCCCTTTGAAAGAAAAAGCTGGTAAAATCCAAAAGGGAGGTCATGGTTGAAAGTTCAGTAACGTCTCAAAGGAACAATCTTTATGAGAATGAATGGACTCTGGCTTATTTTTAGTGATCCCAGTGCTGTTGCCGCGGCTTCCAGACTTGAACTTACAGCACAGGTGGGGCAGTTGTGGGAGAAATGAGACGATGAAACGAGAGTGCCTGGTAGCAGGCTAACTTTCTATCTCCTTCGTGTCCTCATGTTTAAGGGAAATTGAAGAAAAGCCACTGCCACAGTGAGCACTCTGGTTCTTAAGCAAATAGAACTCTTCCTGTTCTCGGATGATTGGGTCTGAAAAGATGTGACACTCATTCCGAACCACTTCTCTTTGCCGTAGAACCGAACCTACTACACCCTTTCTTGTATCACAAAAGGGAGTGTTTCTTATCATCGCAGTTAATATTTATGGGGTGTTCTCGATTGTTTGGAAATGTGCAGAAATACATGCTTTACGGGATCATCCCATGTTATCTGGACAGCAGTTCTGAGGTGGGTGTTACTCGCCCCATTTTTCCAGAGGCCACGTTGAAATTTGAAAAGGTTAATAACTGAGAGGGTAGCACACAACCAGTGAGAGGCACAACCTGGATTAGAATCCAGCTACCCATATGACTTCAGAGCTTGTCTAGGCGGCCCAGATGCTAGAACGTGTTCCACCACTAGCTGGTTATTATTCTTGCCCCTCGCACAGCATTATGACAAGGTAACATTGTGTGACCTGTAAATGTAGGTAGGCAGTAGCCCAGATTGGTGCGTGTCCCAATCTGGGACAAGTTTATACATATGTGTGGTGACAAGTTTATACATATGTGTGGTGACAAAGAGCATTACCTCAAATGACATGTAAGTCTCCTGATCTTACCTGAGGGTTGTGCAAAAGAATGTAAGAAATACAGCAGACATTCGGGGATTCTGCCCTGTGGGTAGTTCAGTCCAATCCTGAGTATTTCTTCACTTGCCTCTGAGCTGTTCTGTTTCACACCCATCTGTGCCAAGTGTATTTGTCACCATGGTGTCCATAGTGTTACCAATATATTACTATTTTCAAAGGCCCAATGCAGCACCAATACAGAAACAGTGTCATCAGAGTGCCACTTCCTCACTGGCCAGTCCCTCCTAACCCCCTGGAGTCTGGCATATTTCCTCAGAACTTTCTGGAAACATCTCTTAAGCAGCTCATAAACGTCCTTCCTTTTATAAAATCTCGGTGGCCATGCTTGATCTTATTTCCATAGGCCTCTCTTCAGTTCGGGTATGTTAATAGTTCCCTTTTCTTGAACTTTTCCACTTTGAATATTACCATTTTCTGTCTCTTTTTCCTCCTTCCAGACTGTGTTTCTCAAGGCTTAATATGTATACCTTACCCAGTCTATCCCCTTTTCCTTAGGAGAGCTCATTCATAGATGTAATCAAATTTTAGAGCAGAAAGGAACTTTAGCTACAATTTCATCAGCTTCATTTTGGAGATGACTACATGAATTACCATTCATTCATTTTTTAAAAAAATATTTTTGTTGATTTCAGAGAGGAAGGGAGAGGGAGAGAGAGAGAGAAACATCGATAATAAGAATCACTGGTCAGCTGCCTCCTGCATGCCCTCCACTGGGGATCGAGACCGCAACCAGGGCATGTGCCCTAACTGGGAATTGAACCTTGACCTCCTGGTTCATAGGTTGACATTCAACTACTGAGCCACATTGATCAGGCCATTCATTCATTCTTTGAATGAACATCACTAAGGGCTTCTGAGTACATGGATTGGTACCACGAGAGAACATCACAAGAGTCTGCAAGTTGGTAAAGGTGATAGGACATACACAGAAATAACCAATATATAGGCTGGCTGTGAAAAGTGTGTGAAGGCAGGAATAAACTCAGAAATAGAACTATGGTGTTCAAGAACAGGGTCTGGTGGAAGGAAGGGGGTGAGAAGGGTAAAGCAGAGAGGGCTTCATGGAAGAAGTGGTGCCTGTGCTGGGCCTTTAGTCAGATTTGACAGAGAAACGGATATCCTAGGCCATGGTCGGCAAACTGCGGCTCGCGAGCCACATGCGGCTCTTTGGCCCCTTGAGTGTGGCCCTTCCACAAAATACCATGTGCGGGCGCACGTACAGCGCGATTGAAACTTCGTGGTTCATGCGCAGAAGTCGGTTTTCAGTCTGGGCGAGTCTATTTTGAAGAAGTACTGTTGACATTTGGCTCTGTTGACTAATGAGTTTGCCGACCACTGCCCTAGGGGGAGTGGAGGACCTGAACAGGGGGCTGGGGAAAGGAAAGCACTGTGTGGCTTCATGGGAGCCCAAGCTGGCTCATCACTGAGCGTGTGCTTGGCATCTACACAAAGGAGCAGCGGGAGATGGGGCTGGGAAGGCAGCAGGATGGGTCAGTAGGTGGGGGCACTACAGTCAGGCTGGGCTTTCTCTAATAGGCAGCAGAGTGAGAGAGGGCTGAAGTTGCATTTCAAGGGGAGAGTTAGGGGAAGAGGCAGGCGTTTGAGAGACCGTTAGGAGATTGTTCATCTCTAGAGGAAGAGGGGAGAGGACAGATACAAAGCTTGCCAAGGCAGAATGGCAAGCATCTGACTGGTGCAGTTATACAAACAAGAAGACTGAAGAGAAGGAATTCAACAATAGTTCATCAGACCTTTACCTCATTCAAGGGGCTGTTCTCATTGCTGGGACCACAGAGGGAGCAAGTAAACAGGAATTGGGGCCAGCTCTGCAAGAGCGGATGTGCTAGTGGTGTGGACAGACTTATTGTCTGCCCGCTAGCGGGCATCTACGCAGGCTGGCCCAATCATATTACTCTATTGTGGAAGCCACTCAATGATGGCCCCAAATAACCCTTTCTCTGCCTCTATCCACATGCTGCTCTGCCCATCAACAGGGAGAGCTTATTTTCCTCTCTTTCACTTTTTTTTTTTGTGGTTAATCCTCACCTGAGGATATTTTCCCATTGATTTTTTTTTAAGAGAGTAGAAGAGAGAGGGAAAGACAGATAGAAACATTGATGTGTGAGAAACACATCGATTGTTAGCCGCTTGCACACCTGACCAGGGTCCGGGCCAGGGAGGAGCCTGTAACAAAGGTACATGCCCTTGACCGGAATCATATGTGCCCAGGACCCCCACGCTCCCCCCCTTTTTAAAAAAATATTTTTATTGATTTCAGAGAAGGCAGAGGGAGAGATAGAAACATCAATGATGAGAATCATTGATGGGCTGCCTCCTGCACGCCCCCCACTGGGAATCGAGCCCACAAACCAAGCATGTGCACTTGACGGAAGACCCTTTAGTCTGCAGGCCAGTGCTCTATCTACTGAGCCAAACCAGTTAGGGCTCCCTGGCTTTCACTCTGGACTGGGCCTGTGACTCGTTGTGGGCACAAGTGATATTCAGGGACCTCTCATCACAGGTTTAAGAGGCCTGGCAGCTTCATTTCCTTCCTCTTAGAATACTAACTCTTGGATGCTCCCTCTTGGAAGCTAGCTTAGAAACCCAAGCCATCCAGACACAGGCCACGTGGAGAAAGGAGTTGCTCTAATCAACAGCTCCAGCTGAGGTCCCAGCTGCCAGACACCCGGTTGAGCCATCTTGAATGTTCCAGCCCAGGCAAGCCCCTAGGTGCCCTCAGCTGATACATGGAGCACAAGAATCTCCCAGCTGAGTCCAGTTAACTCAGGTCATTCTGTGAGTGACAATAAAATGGCTGTTGTTTTAAATCACTGAGTTACAGAGTGGTTTATTGTGCAGTAATAGATAACCAAAATAGCTACCCATCTGGCCACCTTTACATGACCCATGAGTAGGCTTGTACCCAATCTGACTCCGGTTAGAACCATGAAAAGAGCCTCGTTTCCTTTCTAGTGGCAAAGCCAGGAGGTGTGAGGCCCAGGAGCCTCCTCCATCCTGCAAAGAAAGCCAATTCCAAAGCAAGATGGCAGATAGAGAGAAGCATGGATGCAGTCAGGGAGCCCTGGACAAGCTTGAGTTTGATTCTAGTTGGCTCGAGGTCAGGCTGCCCAGCTCTCCTCCCATTTAACAAAACCTCCCCCTTTCACCCCAGCTAGTTTGAGTTGGGCAACTTAAATCAATGAACCCTGATTGAAATGCTGGCTCAGCATTCCTCAGAGCACCAAATCAACAATGTATATGACTACACCTGGCCTATGGCTGATTATAATACCATTTTACCCTGACCATATGGCAAACTATATAAAGTCTGACAGTATCAAGAATTGGGGAGGGTGTAGGCCAAAGTGGGAGTGCATTATTTTTGGAAAATAATTTGTTATTATCTAGACAGTTGGAAATGTGCCTACCCTACCAGACAGCAATTGTGTTTCTATGTACATACCCTAGAGGAACTTATCCACACACAAGAATATTCGGAGTAGCTTTGTAATAGCTTATCATAGTAAAAACTGGAAGCTATTTTAAACATCTAATATAAAGAGAATAGGTGTGTAAAATGCAGAATAACTGCGTACTGAAATGCCACCTTGGTTGTATTACTACAATTACTGGTTGCTTTACATGCAATAACATGAACATCACCAATATTAAGCAATAAAAAGAGCAAGCCACAGAAGAATTTATACAGTATATTCTATATATATTCTATAAAGCTCAAAATCAAGCAAGACTAAATAATATACAAAATATGAAGAAAAATTAAAAAGAAAAGCAAAACAAGACAAACTCAAAATTCAGGATGGTGGTTTTCTCTGAGTGAGGAAGAATCAGAAGAGATGAAAGTTACTTCAAAGTTACTGATGCCATTTTTCTTAAACTAAGTGGTAAGTATAGAATATTCAGTTATTAATTATCTTCAACCATACATACACTTTATATGTACTCCTGTATGCAGAGTTATTTCATAATAAAACTTAAAAAATTTTATTAAACTTTTAGAGTGGGAGGAAGGGAGAGAGGGAGGAGAGAGGAGAGAGAGAGAGAGAAAGAGAGAACTGTCACATGGATCGGTGCCTCCTGCACACACCCTGCCTGACTGGGGACCAAATCTGCAACTGGGGCATGTGCCCTGACATGGGAATCAAACTGGTGACCTTCTGGTGCCAGGAATGACACTCCATCCAACTGAGCCACACCAACCAAGTCCATAATAAAATTTTTAAATGAATTTTTAAAAGGAATATCTTACCAGATTGAGCTAAATACTATAATCCAACCATATGCCTACTACAAAGGACACATTAACCAAAATCACATAGAAAGGTTAAAAATAAAGGGATAAATAGACAGTTTATCAGACAAACATAGACACACACACAAAAAGACAGAAGTAGCACTGCTAATCTAATGTAATATAAATTAGAATTCAAGGCAAAAACCATAATAGTTTAGTGTGTTGTCTCATACATAAATATATGTAATCCACAATGGAAATGTTATCAGTCACCAACCACAATGAGACAAACAACCTAGCCTCAAAATACACAAAACAAAGAATAATAGAAAAAATCAAGGAAAATGACTGAAGCACAATTTATTTTTTTTAAATATATATTTTTATTATTTCAGAGAGGAAGAGAGAAGGAAAGAGATAGAAACATCAATGATGAGCATCATTGATTGACTGCCTCCTGCTCACCCCACACTGGGGATGGAGCCCGAAACTTGGGCATATGCCCTAACTGGGAATAGAATCGTGCGTGACCTCTTGGTTCATAGGTCGATGCTCAACCATTGAGCCATGCTGGCTGGGCTAATTTTAATATATAAATTTCACAGTAAAAATAAATTTTTGGGTGAACAGTTCTACTAGTTTTTGACAAATGCATAAAGTCTTGTAACCACCACCACAATCAAGATACAGAACAGTTCTATCACCCTTCAAAATGCTCTCGTGCTGCTCTTTGTGGTCATATCTCTACCCCACCTGGCTGCCCCCTCCTCTCCCCTCCCCTGCCCAATTCCTGGAAATTCTTTGATCTGTTCTCCATCCTTATAGTTTTCTTTTTTAGAATGTTCTATAAATGGAATCATACCATCTTTTGAGTCTGGCTCCTTTCACTCAGCATAATGCTTCTGAGACTCTGACAAGTTTTGCATGCATCAGTAGTTTATTCTATTTTATTGCCGAGTAGCATTCAATTGTATGGATGTACCACAATTTGCTTACCATTCATCCAGTAAAGGACTTTGGGGTTGTTCCAGTTTGGGGGGAGGGGATTATGAATAATGTTGTTATAAACATTTGTGTACAGGATTTTGTGTTAACATAAATTTCCATTTCTCTTGGGTAAAAACCTAGGGACAGCTAGGTCATATATAGAGTAAGTGCATGTTTAACTTTTATAAGAAACTGTCTGATTTCTTTTCCAAATGGTTGTACTATTTTGTGTTCCCAAACAGTAACGGAGCAAATTTCTTGTTGCTTTGCATTCTCACCAGCATTTGGTATTTGAAGCATAATCTTAACATCACTATCAATCAACACATCACTCACAATCAACTATAAAATACGGAGATATGGACAATATAATTACAACACAGCTAAGGTTGAATTGATAAATATTTCATGTCAAAATTTGCAGATGATAGTAAAACCATCTTCATTTCAAGAATCTGTGGAATATATAAAAATAGATCATATTCTAGTTCAAAAAACTTAAATACATTTCCCACATAGACTTAAATAGTGTAGAAACTTTACCACACTGTAATAAATATTGATATTAATAACACGTTTAAACAGCAACAAAGTCATATAGAAGTGACAAAACACTTGCCAAAATAATTACTGCTCTAAATCAAATAGGAATTTTAAAATTTAACTAAAGACTGTAAAAAATAAAAAGAAGAGGCCCATTCAACTACAAACTCGTAGGTTGAAATGTTTCATTACACACACACACACACACACACCAAAAAACATTTCCCTTATTAAGAGGAAAAAAGAATTCCCAAGGAAAACATAGGAAGGAAATGAAGATAACCAGAAATTGTGACTGTTTACTGTTCCTTTTCCCAGTCAACGAAGCTCTTAGAGCACAGGGTCATACTCCTATGTCTAAGGGTGAATAGTGTGCCTGGCTCACAGTATGAGCTCAATATTTAGCAACTTTTAACTTTCCTAAAGGTAGGCCTTCTCTCCTTTGGGCTTCCACAGTAGGCTGCTATCTTAGAGTTTATTAAAGTATTAGAACCACATACGTTTTCCACATCAAAAAAGTCCCCTAAAAACAAATATTTGTTTACCACTCAGAATGTACCGGGCGATTGGCATTAATCCCCTTAATCATTACAACTTTTTTTGGATATTCTTTTTCAGAAACTGAGGCTCAGAAAGGGTAAGTGACCAAGGTCATAGAGGAACTCATCACTCTATCCTGATTTGGTTGCACACCATTCTCCTTTCCCCCACACAAGCTCTTTCTACCGGAAAAGGTTACAGTGAATTGAGGGGCAAGGTTCGTTTGCCACCTTTGTAGCCACAGCTCCGAACCTAGTTACTGGCACAGAGTATCCCAGACAATTAGGCATTACTTGCGTCCTGTTGTTCGTAAAGATTTGTGGGCCACAGAGAGACGCGCTAATTACCAGCCCGCCACCGAGACCTGGAAAGAAATCTGGAATAATTCAGGACTCTCCTAGCCTCCCAGCTCCATGGTTGGCTTGTAACCACTCTATATTCTGGCGGACTCAGCGAGCACGGCCAATCATTAGGACACTTTCCAGGCACGTGGCCGGAAGTTTGACTTGCTATTGGTTAATAACAGTAGGGCCCGCCCAAGCACCCTGCCTGCTTCTTTAAGTAGAAGCCGTGGGCACGCCTCCGTCTTTCGGCGGCTGTAAACTGGCGAGGTGAGGTTGTCTGTGCGGTGAGTTGTGGCGGGTAGGCCTCGGGTACTCGGGCCCCGGAGCCGGGTGGGAGGCGAGTGGCCAGCGGTGATGACATATCAATCAAAGCACGTGTTAGACTGCTGACAAGGGTGATGCGAACTAGAGTCTGAGCCTGGCCGCCGGCGGGGCGAGGAGGGAACAAGGCGGCGGGGGCGCGCCCGCTTACCCCCTGCTCTCGTTGCAGGTCCGGCCGGCCGAGGACGTCGGATCCGTTGCCCTCCCAGCTATTCGACCCTTCCCTGAAGGCTCTCAATAAAACAGATTGTTCCTACCGCTGGTGTCTGTGTTTCTTGTCGTGACGCGCTGCCTTTGAGCCCCCGCTGCGCCTGCGTGTGGCGCCGGGGGTCAGGCTGCAGCGCCAGAGCAGCTGCTTGCGCATAACTGGGGCCTACGGCGCTCTGCCGGCGGCCCTTTTAACCGCGAGCGACACGGCCGCACGCTCTGTCGGGGTCGGGTTTTCCGGGGGTTTGGACTGACCCAGCCTTTAGGCTGAGGTTGAAATGCCCTAAGGAGACATTGGGGATCCTGTAGGCTCTGCTACCGAGTGCCCCCCCCCGCCCCGGCATTTCCCGTGGTTGCCCTGCAGTCCCGGCTCTCCGTCAGTGAGACAGACATGCACGTGAAGTTAACCGCGGTGTGCGTGGCGGTAGAGAAAGAGACGGGCTGTGGCCTTGAGCAGCTTAAGGGCGTGGTGTATTCGATAGGAACCGGCTTCAGTCGTGATGTGGAAGGATTTAATCTGGCTAAGGTGTAAATTTAAGGACCAACTGCTTGTTTGAATGGTGTGGGGCTAAAGCGTTGGGTGAAAGTGTCCAGTCCAGTTAGCCTAAACAGCTTACAACAGTGTAGCTGTGAAGGTTAGATTTTTATGGTTTACTGGGCACAACATGGGCACCTTGATAATTGCACAGTCATTCCTTTGTAATCCAGATTTTTAAAAAAATACATTTTATTGATTTTTCACAGAGGAAAGAAGGATAGAAACAGATCAGCTGCCTCCGGCACACCTACTGGGGATGTGCCCGCAACCAAGGTAATGCCCTTGGCTGGAATCGAACCTGGGACCTTTCAGTTCACAGGCCTACACTCCATCCACTGAGCCAAACCGGTTAGGGCTGTAATCCAGATTCTAATTGAACAGTCTAAGCTGCATCACTTCTGAGTAGGAGGAAGCACAGGTGCAGAGTAAACTGCATTGGCACCTGGAGGGGGCCCCAAGAAACAGACTACTAGGCAATACAGTTCAAAACTGTTCCCCTCAGATTAAATGTGGATTAAGGATAATAGCACTTAACTCATGTCGGGTGTGGTGAGTGACTACCTGGGATCCTTAAGAATGCTGGTCCAGTGATCACCCAGGAAATAGTGCCCACGTGTCCCTATTTAATTAGGATTTAGTAGAAATAACAGATGCCTTTATCTAGTATTTGACATGAGATTTATTTTGTGAAAGAATGCAAGCAATTTTAAGTCCCCCATCTAATATTTTAAGTGCAATAGGGTACAGTCATGTGTCATCTCTTTACAATACACAGTAGTGCATCTAGTCTTCTGCCTTTAGTTATTGCACAGAAATGATAAAGACCAGTGAACAAGACATGCGGACTGACTGGCAAACTGGCCTACACAATGAGAAATTGGAACAGCACACTGACTGGGATGGTCAAATTTAAGTCAAATGGTTAATGGTCCAATTAAAGTAATCAAGTAAAGGTTCAGGTATTTTTTTCAATATATCAATTTCTTTAAAGTCATGTTCAGGCAGGGTGCTGTTTAAAAAAACACTATTAGTACACAAATTATCAAAAGTTACCGAAGGTAATTTTGATGTTGAATGCAGCTTTAAACAAATTTTAAATTCTCAAAGCAAATTATACAATTAGGGCCTCCACACTTGTAAACGAAACATTCTGACACAAATGCACAAATTAAAGTTGGCAACGTTGAAGAAATGTCACATTAATTTTGAGATATGTAGTGTTTGATGAGCAGGCTTTTGGTCTTGACTCGTGATAACAGATGTTAAGTTTGGGTCATCAGAAAAGGAAACTGACCACAATAGATCCCAAACTAGATGAGCAAAGCCTTTGCATACCTATGTAAAGTTTCCTGGAGCACACTAGAAGACGGTGACCTGGTCATGACGTGTTTAACGTTTTCATGTGCTGTCAGGAAATTATTTGGGATTAGAACCAGGTGGTTATATATCATTGGTAAAAGGCTTGGGATAGTTTGATATTGTGTCAGTGTATGTTCTATGGCTACTTGCTTCCAAGACAAATTAATATGAAGAAAAGTAAGTTGCTATGCATATCTTTATCACCAATGAAATCGTTTACAAAATTCCATTCCCCACCCTCCACATGGTACCACATTGACATTCTCAAAATGCGGAGGGCTGCATCACATAAACTAGGAGAAAATGTTCCACTTGTGCTCTGGCTGCCTGAGGAAAAGCTTTGGAGTTGAGACAAGGGGAAGAAAGCCTTCCAATTGTAGCTTTGCTCTTAATGTGCTCTTGCTGCCACAAAAACTGGTCGACTCAAAGCCATGGTATGAGTCGCAAAACCTCTGGATCCACCTTGATTCTTCCAATCTCCTTTGAGTCAAAGTTTTGCAGTAGGCAATCCAGACACCAGTTGCTGGATGCATGGAATGACACCTCACAGTGGAATGGGCACTGGCAGGCAGAGGGCAGAAGCTGTGGTGAGGAAAGGCCTGTGTTACAGCAGACAGGCAGCCAAGAACCCCACACCTGGATCTAGATCTCAACACTGGCAATGTCAGGTCTTTACCCATCACAGCTGGTCAGCAGCCTCCACGAGTGGGTCTTTCAGGAGGCAGGAAGTGGAGCGAGGGTCCATGGCTGAGTGCATTATAGGGATATACACATCATCCATGTTTGGCATGACAAAAACTTTCTGTAGGAAGAAAGAACAGCCATGTAGAAAATGTTTTGTTTTTTCACTTTTCTTTTTGGTGATATTAAACTTTCCAGAAATCGGTTTTGTTATATTTAATCTATAGCTTTTAAGTAATAAAAAGCTTCAATGGCAGTAACTCAAAACTTACCACTACAAAAATACATGTATTTTACAGGTGAAACTCAGTACAAAGTAAATAAGTTGCTAATAGATAAAACCTTGAGAGACAACTGTGCCTCAAATATCTGATTAAAATTGGATAAAAATAGCTCATCCCAGGGCCTGGGCTACATTGCTATTAACTTTTGGTGGAGAACGCAGAAGACAGGCTTGGAGAATGAGCTCTTGGGAAACTCCAAGACTGCTCTAGAAGATCCACAGGGGAGGGACAGGTCTGGTGCATCTGTAGACTCCCGGGACAGGGATAGCTGTTCACAGAAGGGTTTCTAAAGAATGAACAAACTGAGCAAAGTGGGTATCACACAGAACGGGAGCAACTTTGCTGACCATGGGTGTGTGCTACTAGCTGGCCAATTTCAGGGCCCACAAAATCCAAAGATGGACCCAGCAGGCAAAGGGCTTAACCTTCGCCAAGCCTACTGGTAGAAGAGGATCATTTTGTTCTTTGGCCCTACCTTTTGGGTTTCCCTTTTGAAGACCACTTAACAGTGTGCTGTGGATGAGTTTCAGAGTTTCTGAAACCACCTGACGTTTACACCTGTTTGATCATATGTGTACTTTCCTGGGATGAGGCTCCTCAGAGGAGGATCCTGACCCACATGAAGTTCAGAGCCTCTGTTCTCTACCCAGAGCTAGCCTCGGTGTGCAACACGAGATGACAGTGCAGGTGTACCTGAAACTCTTGCTCCAGTTTCTTCTCTATCCAGTCTGTCACATGAACTAAAGTCACTTCTCTCTCTCCAAGTTTTGGCCGAGCTTTCAGCTCCACATATGGTGGCTTCCGGAAACCATACCTTTTTTTACAAAGACAAATAATAACCACATTTAGAAACAAAGAAAGGAAGCAGACAAGTACCAACAGCACACATTCCTCATTTACACAGGCCTTTACCACTATTTAACCATTCTTATTCTGATAATCCCCTCTGGAAAGTAATTCAGCACAGTAACTATGATCTGAACTCCCTGTGTCCTGAGCCATGTGTAGGGCTGTGATGATCTGAGAACAGTTCTGACAAATGGCAAGCCAGGAAGCCCCAAAGGAAAAGTCAGTGACCTGGGCTTGGTTCTCCTAAAATGGGAACAACCTTTTTGTCTATATATATATATATATATATTATAAAACCCAAAATATACAAGTGTATAAAGCAGAACGTGAAAGTGGCTTTCTGAATTTCACTCCCAAGATGGGACACTGAGAGAAGTGGTCATGTTCCTCACACCTAATAGGCATGTGTAAAGAGAACATTCCATAGCCTTTTTCATTCCACACTTCCTACCACACTTACTATGGCTTCTCCAGGGAGCAGACTGGTACTCAGAACTTGGTAAAGTATCCAGACAAGAGACTATGTGCTATCAAACTATCTAAAAACTTCAATTTGTCATGGACCAATGTTTTAAAAACTACAATAAAAATGTCAAGTTGCTATAAATGTCCTAAACATCCTAAATATCTAGACTTATCTTTGTGGATCATTAATAAATGGTTCAGCATTTGAGCATGCATCCTAGAGGCCTTCAATTTTATCTCCCATTGAGCAGTGGCATTTATAACTGATAAAGCTTAGAAGGGAAAGAAATGTTACCAACTCTTAGTATTTAAAAGCATTTTAAATTAGGTTTGGAAGACTGTACAGAAAGGTATTAACTGGTTATGTTTGGATGATAAGATTATAGGCTTTTTTCCCTATGAAAATATTACTTTATTAATAACATCTAAAATGACATTTTAAAGTTTTTACTGGGAGACACCGATAAATCATTAACTGACGAGTCAATTAAAAAATCCTCTGGATCATCCCCACAAACTCTCCTGAACACAGGATGTGTACTACTAGCATGTTCGTTTCACTCTATGATAGAGTTTTTTCATTCGAGTGTAGTTCATGGTACCATGGGGTCTCTTATGCAATCCTGTATACACTTACATTTTATAAGCCATGGAATGTCAATTTTAAATTAAGATTCACAGAGTGATTTTCTTCTGCTGGACCCATGAGTAAGTTATTTCAGTGATTCTCAATCCTGGCCAGTTCCTAAATCCCTCAATCCTGGGCACTGGGCTGGCAATATCTTTAACAAATCCCTCTGTAACTGTGATATATAGGTGGGTTGAGAACCACTGGTTAATTCAGTTACAACTCCTTGAAGAGACCTCCTAGCACAGTTCCAAAGTGCACATGCTCTTGCCTCCTGAACATCTAGGCCCGACCCAAGGAGTCTTCCCTAAACGCCTGGGACTCTGTTGCACGTGTGATCCCGTATGTAAATGGCACCTATCTCCAAGGATGCTGTGAGGACTGCCAGGTCAAGGAGTTACACCTGGGCCAGGCACAGAGGAAGAGCTCTACAAACGGCAGCTGTTCTTACTGGTGGATACAGTTGGCTCTAGAGAGGAGGAAGATCAAGAATAGAAACAGCTCATCCATCAAATTCACCTACTGACCTTGTGAAGGTGAATCTTTAAATGTGAATTAACCATTCGGAGAAGAAAGTAGGTTCCATGGAAAAAACGTGTGAAAGTGCTTGTGCCCAGAAGGTACTTTCCATAATGTCAAAGGCAAGCATGCTAGGATTTTTATGGTCACGCAACAAGGGAAATCCCAGGCGTCCCTCAGGGGTCCTTTACATACCATATTCGATCACTTGGGGGAGGTGGAATGTTGACTGCCAAGGTTCCTCTACATTCCTGTACTTCCACAGTTAGCAGCAGGGGTGTATTGGAGACTTCTTCAATCTTCTTTTTAATGAACTCTGTCTCCGTTGCTTTTTGGAAATACTTTGACTTGGTAATTTTATCAACAAACCTCATAATCTTACTTGTTCGATGACCTCCAACATACCTTTAAATGAACACAAATAGGTGTTATCTCTACCTAATAGGTCATTAGCACATTCCTCCAAGTCATGACAATAAAAAATGTTGTGAAACATTGCTAAACGTCCCCCGGGCTGCAAAATAATCCCCAAGTAAAACTACTTCAGACAAGGTAGAAACCTCACACAGAGCTGAGTCTTGACAACAGAGGGTCACACCAAGTTCTCATAGGGCAAACTGAGGAGGCATCTCATGTTTATAGAGCTCACATACTGAATATAAGTCCAGTGTCCTCTTAGAGAAATCTCACCATCTCTAGATGGCACTAAGAAATCATACTTCATGGACAGGGACAAAAAACAATTTTTTAATGACTGCGTTTTAGGTGGCATACCAACTTTGGCAACCACTTTTTAAAGGGCTTAGGAACTTCTAAAGAAAAATGCTACACCAAACTGACATGCCAGCAGGCCAAGAAGCCAAGCTTTTGTATTCAGTCATGTCTACCATAAGACTGCCCTAAGAGCAGAGGACAGTTGCTTTTTACAGTCCTCCACAGTTCCAGAGTGTCAGGAATAGTATGTGTATGTGTGTGGGGAAAAGCAATCATTCCTAATAAGGTCAAGTGGGTAGATTTTAAATAATGCACTCAAACTTTAGAACCAACTCCTCAAACATCTGGGTTCTCTTTTTATCTTCTGTAGGATTTCAAAAGTGAATAGGCTGATATTTTCTTACAGATGCTTCTGGCTTCTTTATAATCTATAACTAGAGGCCCAGCGGAGGCATACTGCAGGGGGCTGGGGACCTGCACCTGACCCGTGTAGCACCACCTGCTGTGTTGTGTCCGCTGGGGTGGGGGCAGGCGCTCCTGTGTGTTGTGTCTCCGCCCCCAGCCCCAGCCTCCCCGTAGCTGCTGGACTGGGGGGCGGCACGCAGTCCCCTCCGGCCCATCTGCGTGCAGCTCCTCCTGAACGGTCGTGATGCTTGGCTAATTAGCATATTCCTTGTTTATATAGATAATAATAAAAACATAATATGCTAATTAAACCGGACTTCCTTCTGGACGAAGCCAGGGCTGTGAGGGAAGCCCAGGTCCTGGGTGCGAGAGGGACACTGGTGCCGGCAGCCGGAGGAAGGAAGGCCTACTCTTGCACGAATTCATGCATCGGGCCTCTAGTCTTTAAATAATGAAAAGATGTGCACAGAGTGGCTGTTTAAGCACTTTGATCATTCCACAGTCCAAGTAACAGGCAAAGAGAGTCCCAGGAATGAAGTTCATGATCCAAAAGATCAGCTAAGTGATCCAGTTTCAAAATTCACCAAAGAAATGGCCTGAATGTCTCAGCTTTGTAGGAATTAGTAGCTGGACAAAGCGTCACTCAACTGAAAGGGGAGTAATGCTCTCCATCGAGCACCAGGGGGCGATGTTGTATAATTTCTGCTCCTTGTGATAGCAGCTCTTCAATTCTATTATTTACTCCAATGGCCCAAGAAAGCCATTTTGTTTGGGACTCTCTTAAGTAAAGAAAGCTATATGGGCTTTTTTGCTTTGGGGCCTGGAATTCAGACAAGCCACTGACTTTAGGTTATTAATGCAAAACCCATTCACTCACTGTGTGGAAGAAGGAAGATCACAGAGGAAAAGGGGGAAAAAAAGCTCACCCCAACTTTTTGCCCTGACTGCTGGAGACCCCACTCACCCTTCAGCCCCTGGGAGAAGTGGTTTGTCTCCCACACTGGGCTCTGGTGCATCGTCTTCCTCAGAGGAGCCAGCACTGGAGGACTCCTCATCGCTGTCAGCCAGACAATACGCCCGGGGCCTGCAACTGAAGAGGACAGAGTCATGACTTTGGCCTGCCCATCACCCAGGCTCTGCTTAGAAAGAGAACACAGCCACTCCACCACCACCACCACTACACAAGTCATCACCCAACCCAAAAAGAGGAGGCCCAATCCAAGAGTCCTGGGACTGGACTGGTTACTTGGGAGATGTTTCAGCGCCAAGTCCTCTGGAAAGAACACAGAGGACTTGGGTCTGAAGAGTGCACTTCTGAGCATGCATCAGGACAGGTGGTGGGAGTTTGGTGCAGTCAACACAAAATGCAGTGAGTTCATCAACAGTGCAGCAATAGCCAAATGGAGGGTGAATGGAAAGAATGATGGTTGTTGCAAGGGTGAGGTGCCAGCTTATGGTGGAGACATGACCATCCCTCACCAATGACGGGGATGTCCAGGCAAGTCCCCTGACTGGCTGACTTAAAAAACTAAGACGCTTTCTGGTTTTGTTACTTCCAAATTATTTAGACTCAACACCCCTTCTTATTCCATACCTGGCCCAGCTACTGAAGGTCACAGAAAAAGCCAACAACCAAACAACCACAGGGCACAAATCTAAAGGGACTCTAGGAAGCAATTAACATGAGGACCCAAGTACTGTCCCAGAGAAGTACAAATTTAAAAACCATTAAAAAAACAAGGTAATAAAAAGCCTCATTGGAGAACAATGTCCTTTGTTAATCTTCCCAGGTGGGATATGCAGTTTCCAGAAGCATGAGGGCTGCTGGATTACCAAGCAGCAGTGAGGGAGTGATCAAGGTTCCCCACTCAGGGTCACTAGGGGTTCTTGGCTGACCTTCGGCCCCACAAAAGCAGCTCCCTTCCTGGATGATGGCTTCACTTCAGGGAGGCAGACGGGCAGGGCCCAACTTTGAGGCTCAGAGACTTAACTGGGACAAAATGAACAAAGGACAGAGTAGTTTCTGAACACTAGTAAGCAACCAAATGGGCACTAAGCAGAGGCTAGGCCTTGTATTTTTGACAAGGACAAAATTACCAGGACAGGCAGTAGAACTTAGGCCCCATCTCTCCGCAGATACAATCCTTTGGGGTTTTCCTCTGATGTTGCCCTTGGGCCACCAGAAGAAGCCTATCGGGGCAGTCATCTCCTAGCCGCCAGGAGCCAAGGGCACCCAAGGGCAGAGCACACACGCTGGTGTGGGCTTGAAGGCCTAGCAAGAGGCTCTAGCACTAGGCGGGCAGGACTGAAATCTCCGCCCCTGAAACAGGAGCCTGGCTGTAAGAGGACCCCAAGAGTGTCCTCCCTGGCAGGACACCGGGATCCTCAACTCCAGCTCTGAAACATTAGAGCCAGCCCTTTAGCCAACAGGCCTGAGCGTAGTGTTAAAGGGAAACTCCCTCTGCAGACACAAAAGCCTCTTGTCTCTGGCCACGGAAACAGCAACAGCACCTAACTGACTTGTTATTCTTCCTCCATCAGAGGCCCAGCTGGTCCCGGAAATGTGTGTTTGCTGGTCACAAAGTGACTTCAGAGTTTTCCATGGCCAGACAGCCCTCATTAAAGCTTTTTTTATTTTGACTGTACATAACAAAATATCATTTCCAATAGAGCTAAACAGGGTCTTAAGATGAGACAAGTCAGGGACACAAATCCCCAAGGATAGCACAGACATCTCAGAAATGTATCCTTCTCTACCAGTAGTGACTGGACCCCTGGCTCCCACCCAGTGCTGCCAGGTAAGGCTTCTGTATCCTGCCTGCTCCTCATCCACCAGCACAAAAGGCTGCCTCAAGATCTGGGACCACAGTGAAACCTGCTTAACCACTGCCCCTCCTGTCCCCACCCTCATTTGTCAGCTGGCAGCCTCCAGACCGGGCAGGAGATGCCGAAGGCCAAGCACTGCAGTGAGCTATCAGGTTCCCGAATTAATCCTCCACAGGACAGAGAAGAGGACAAATTTTGTGTCTGGAAGTTAATAATTTAGACAATGCTATATCAGTTAAAGCAGATCAGATGACACAAAATTCTGATTTTGACCAAATGTTACCTCTACTCTCTGCAGGAGGAGCTATTTTGTGTGGCACTCAATACTTACTAATTAAAAGTGTAACTAACTGGCTGATACTCAGTTTTATAACTGAATATGCATTTTATGATCTCAATCTATGATGTCAGCATGAACTTCAGAGAAGGACAAACTGCACACACTCTTATTTATATAAGATATGCTAGAACTAATAAAGCCTAATTTTTAAAAACACACCTCAGAATTCCAGATGAGTGTGATATCCTTTCAAAGAGTCACCTTAAAAGGCTTACTGAGTTTTGCTGCTGCTGCTAAAAATCTTTTTGGAAATATGTTTGGAGCCAGACACATAAGAAAAAGTGAATTATTTTATCACTGATACTCTCTCTCAGACCAAACATTTTATTTCTTGGTTTCACCATTGTTGACAGCTCTGAATGACTTATAGCAATTTCTCACAGATCCAATTGATCTACGAAGCAGGATGATTTTCTGTCACTCAATAGTTAAAGGAATGTCACAGATTCCAGAGACAATTCTAAAAAAGCAGCTCCAGAATACTTTAAGACTGAAAGTTTAAGTGAAAGAAGCATAATTAGATTAACAGCCCAGTGAGGTGACTGCTTTGTGGGGGCCACACTCATACAGCGCATTCTTTTTTTTTTTTTTAGTTAAGAGAAATCTGCCCCACAGACACACATGTGCGTACATCCACAGAGCCGGACCTAGTCACAGTGTCTCAGGTGGAGTGGTGGTGGTGGTGGTGGTTCAGGGTACACTGTGGACTAGTGACCCAGCATGGGGACAGAGGGGCCCCTATGTGTGGACTTGCATACTGCGCCCAGGCTAAAATGGTAGAGCATTAACAGGCCAAGTGCCTTACAGGAAATGCCCCACTCCAAGGCCACCTGTCATTAAAGAGCAGCCAACACACAGAACATTTCCCTGACCGGCTCGCTTTGGCCTTTTCAGGCAATTCCTAAAGTTAAGGCTGCTCAGTTTACTACCTGAATTCTACTGAGTACATTACTGCCTCAAATTTATGTTAACTACGCATGTAACAAGAGGACTACCTGGGAAATAAAAAGACTAAAGGAAAAACGTCTGCAAATATAAAGTGTATGCACGTTTCAAAGGGAAAAGGACTTCACTGGAATAAAGCAATACTGACTTAAATTTCTCATCAGCTCCCTGAGGGTAATGACGGGAAGATGGGAACCAGCCTCTACCAGTAAGTCGGACTTCTCACAGGTTGAGCAGCATTTCCTCAGACTCCCCAAGGGCACAATCATTTGCACACTTGAAGGAAGCTGAGAAGAGCAGGGAGATAGAGCAGAGACCCTGCCAGAGCGTCCCATCCCGGGAACAAGCCCTTGCTTGAAAGTGAGGCCCTTGACTGGCAGCCACAGAATACAGGGAGCGCCTGGAGGGAAAGGGCTGCTGCTGGCCAACTTTCCAGACATTCTGCTCTTTGGAGAGGTTTAACATCAAGAAGATGTCACCACCAGAGATCACATGCTTAATAACAGCTAAGTGCACACTGACTTCTGTCTCTCCTCCAGCATGTAGCCTCGGTGATTCCGTGCGCTCAGCACTGAGGGAGTGGAGAGTGGATCAAGAATCACTTCTGGGATGAGGTTCTTAGCTATGGGTGGATTTTCAGAGGCTCTTGATGCTCCCAGAAATTGTGAGCCAAATGGAACACATGTGAGCATTTTCTGGGAGAAGGACCCAGAGCTCTTAGAATTCCAAAAGGGTGCGTTATGCAAAAAAAAAGGGTTAAGGGCTCACTGCCCAGGCTTTTGGATTGTATGCTTTTAAAATTAAGTGACAGTCAATTACATGTCAGCATAAAATTTAACACCTTCACAGGAAGGAGCAAAACATGTTATAACAGATTCTACTGGGGGGAAAAACGAGCTTTAGGTATATATTACGAATTCAATATAATACCATCGCAAAGCAGAGGATTTTTTTTCACATAGTCTAGAGAAGATTGTTTACTCAGAAACATATCTATCCTCTGATCAGCCATTTTATGAACCTGAAATTGTGCCAAGAGAGCTGGATAAATAATAGTTAACATGAAGCACCTACGTGGCAAGGATCTCAGAGACCTGGCTGTCCTGGGGCTCCACTTGCTACCCCAAACCTCACCCCCTTCCAATGGAGTCCCAGCAGCTCTTGTGCCAGCACAGGCTGTTCCCAGAAAGGGCTCCTTGTACAAATGCTGCTGACGAGTGTTTGTAGTGTTGTGCTCCCGCTCAGATAGACCTCATGTTCAAGACTGTTCCTGCCTGACACGCTTCATTTTATTGGCAGCTGGTTCTGCCACTCTTACCATGAGGCTGGACTGACGATGCTCAGGCGTGCACAGTGATGGGGGATGTGTGGAGTGCAGGGACATAAGTTGAGTCTGAACACAGGACTAGATCCCCCAGCAATTCAAATCAAGGAAGTTTGTCTGACTTTCCCTGCCAGGAAAGCCTCTTAAGTACTCCTGATCTCAATCCTCTCAGGTCTACAAACGGAGCCTTTATGTCCAGGAACATGATGAAATGACAAGCTTCCTAGTGGCGTCACATGGGATCAAATAAGACAGCACTGACAGGGTATGAAATGCTACATGGACATTTGATAAATACCACTCACCAGAAAATACAATCCACAGATTGCCGAATCCAAACACATTTTAACAAATCGAAAAATGAAAGGGAAATAGCACAGATTAAGGTTAGATTGCATACAGCAGGTGAAATTCTCCAGTTATTAAAATAGGTACATTTCATTAAGTAACTTGGATAAATCAGAATCATCAAGTAAAAGAACATTCTCATTGAGAATAATGTATGACCCAGCTCCCACACTGCTATTAACACAATATAAATATAAGTATTAGGTCAGTATTATAACTAAGCAAAAATTTAAGTCTGTGTCTTATATTTAGACTCTGAGAAAGTGCTCCTGTGAAATGTTCCTGTCACCGCACTGTTAATTCTATGGGGGGCTAAAGATGTGAGAAGCAGACTCCAATAAGCATTTTCAGTTTGGACAAAACAATTATATAATTTAAATTTGTAGTCAGTCATTTAAAAGGTGTATGGGAATGTAAAATTTCCAGCTTATCCATTGTAAGCATTTAAGAAAAAAAAAGCAAACATTATTAATTAGCTTACAAATTTGAATATTTACTAGACTCTGGGCAATAGATGCAGTATCTTCTACAAAGAGAAGCATTTATTAAACAAGTCAATATTGTATTATTTAGGGAAAATGCATCTCACAACACTTCAGGAGCACCCTCTTGGCTATAAAATCAACCACTAATTGTAGTTGACAGACTACAAACCAGACAGACCCGCTATGGGCCATAGCCTTGCCCACGTGTGGCTGTTTGTGGCAGTAAGTTTGAGGAGGTACTTTCTGAGTGACAATTTTCTTTACAGAGCATTTTATTGCGCAGACAAGCCTGCCCTGCTGGTCTCAGTCAGTGATGCCTTCTGGAAAATCGATACTATGTGCCCCATCAGCAGCACTGAGGCCAAAAGGCACTGAGTGGAGGTGAGGACTCACAGTGTGCAGGGTGAAACTAGGGAACCATTGCCTGAAACCCTCTGTGGTCCAGAAGCACTTACATGGAATGTTTCTCTCTCAACATCAGGGACGACTACACGTCAAACCTACTTCTCAAAGGCTGGAGGGAGAGGTTGGTTCCCCAGGGTTGGGTTAGTAAAGTCATATAGCCCCTTACCCTTCTTTGCCAATTTCTCCAACCTTCAGGGCTTCAACAAGAGGCTCTTTACCTAGTTTGGTCAAATTCATTTTGGTCTCAAGAGTCATCAGAAAGGACCCATTGTAGGACATTTCCAAATCGATCCAGAGTCCTGGAGAAATGGTGAAAAAACAGAAGGTTTTTCCCCCCCAGAAAAACATGACTGCACATGACAATATAAACATTTATATTTGAAAGTATCTAAATTGGTATCACACTGAAAGTCTATAGATATATAGATACAGATATAGGCACACAAGAGGAACTCGTGAGGAGAACAGCCTTTGGAAAAGCTGCAAGCAACTGGCAAACTGCCGGCATCTCACTATCACTGAAACCGTCACAGTGAGCTCAGTGCACATGTTAGCCTGGGGTCCCATCCTCTGGGCTCTTCTCACATAGTAAGAGGATGGCGTGACCCAGGGCAAAGCCGGGACAAGGTGGCTGATTCCCAGCCAGTTACAAGGCAGAAGAGAGGTGCAGACAAGACACTTGACTGCAAGCTGGGCTGTTCTTTAAAGACACATGCAAGAGCCCTGGCTGGCATAGCTCAGTGGTTAGAGTGTTGGTCTGCCCACCAAAGGGTCCCGGGCTTGATTCCCAGTCAAGGGCACGTACCTGGGTTGCAGGCTGGCTGCCTGGGCCCTTGGTCAGGGTGAGTGGGAGGCAACCAGCCCATGTCTCTCACAAGCCTCTCCCCCTCCACTTCCCCCTCCCCCTCTCACTTTCCATCTCCCTCCCTCCCCCTTCCAGTCTCTCTGAGAAGCAATGGGGAAAAAATATCCTCCGGTGAGGATTAACAACAACAACAAAAAAAAAGACACATGTGAGAACCACTGTCTTCCTTAAAATGATCTAAAATTGTGGGGGCAGAAAAGACAGGGACACAGAAAATGGTTCAGACTTAGCTTGGTATAATAAGGACAGTGACAAAAATTTTTAGAACCCTTTCCTTTCTGGAAATTGCCTAAAAATGGAAACAAAAGAATTAATGTTCGAGCCCCAGGATTATCCAAATAAAGAACCTATTCCTTGGAAAAGCTACTGTCAATGAGATCATATCTAAGAGCAGCTCACTGGGATGGCCCATCAGCACAAATCTAAATGCAAGCAAGGACCGGTCACCTCAGGACCTCCTTCACCAACATTCTATGGCTCGGCAGGTAGGACAGAACAGACTGGGACTGGAGCGCCATAATATCTCATGGACTTTCAATCAAAATATGATCCTTCAAGTCGGTGCTTAAATGTTAATAAACTTTCAGAGATCCTCAGAAGACAAATGACAACATTTAAAGGAAGCAGGAAATTAATCTAAAACTATTGTTCAAACACAGCAGCATTTTCAAGCAATTACAGTAAATAACCTATCCTCCATTTGGCCACAATCTCAGCTAAAAGCTTTGCTTAACCTCAAGAAGCACTAATGGTATATAATTCCTCACTAAAGGCAGAATAATTTCCAATTTGTTTTCAACAAATTCTTTTTATCATAATTGAAGGTACTCATTTTCCATGAATGACCTGGTTTAATTAAGTGACATGTAGACCAATTATGATTGTCTTCTTTGCTTTATTTCATGCTTACATTAAGCAGTTAGAAATCATCAATTAGCTTGCTCTGCAAAGGTACTGTTACTGGAAGTGAAGGGCACATATGTTTTCATAAAGACATTTAGTCATTCATCACTTCCAATAGAAGAAAGATCAGGGCAAAAGGCTTGATATTAATAGATTTTAAACTCAATATAAAAAGGGCATCAATAAAGAAAATATTTATTCTATATCTCCAGCTTTATTTAACTTAAGAATCAATAGACTCAAATTATCTGGTTGCTGTATGTCTTCAGACATAATCATTTCTTTTGAAAATTCTAGTCAGGTTTTCAATAAATATTAATAGTATGTATTGCCTTTGAAGATTGTTATATTAAAGCCATCAGAATTTTACTTCTTATAAAGTGAAGGTTTTGTTTGTCTATTTTTTTAAATGCGGGGATATAGATACAGGCTTAGTAGGCTTCTGGCCCATACCCAGTCATTGGGACATCCTCTCAAGTGACAGGCTCCTGTACCCTACCTTATGGAACCGGAGGCAGGGAAGAGGAGGAAAGAGCATACGGAGCCCACTCACATGGAAGTTCCCGACCTTTGTGCTCCGGCCTCATTTGCACAAGGGAGACCGCACTGATGTGTGTAGCCCAGCGCCCGGAACATCCTAGTCGGCTCTCCCCTTTCTCTGCCAACGCCAGCCCACTTCCTTACTTCCACAACTCCTTGCTCCAGCCTAGCTGTTGCCACGGCAGACAGGCCAGAACAGAGGAGGCTGCAGGGCCAAGAGGGAAGAGGCTGCAATGGGCAGCCAGAGAGCATGTCTGGGCGAGGGAGGAGACGAGAGGCGGGCATCTGACTGAGCCTCGGAGTGGGGGACGGGGTCTTTTTTATATCATTGTATATGTCCCATGAGCTCACTCATGGGGTCTTGCTCAGTCCTGGTACTCAGTAAAAATGTGAAGGAGTCAAGAATGGTTTGAAAACCTTTAAAAATAGATATAAACTGCAAATATCCCAACAAATTAATATGATGTGCTTGCATTCTGATGAGGGAAAGGTGACAATTTTAGCACTAGGAGCAGAAAAACTCGCTTCTGTGACAAGAGTCAGCAGGCAGAAAGCACCCCGAAAACCGTGAAGCACAACAACCTGGAGCCGAGGCCAACTGGTTACATAACAGGTGAGTCAGAAGGCTGCTGCCTTGTGAGGCTGAAAGATGGAAATTAACAGTTTCTAGAAAGGCTGTCTTCCCATTGGGGATAAATGTAACAATGGGAAGATGGGACGCACACTGCTCCATGAGTGGTGTCTTAACTCTAAGGGAGCTGAATGCTACTCATCTAGATGAATGTAGTTACAGAGTTGTTTCTTTTATGCTCTTAACAAATGTTAAGACTTTATTGTGAGGCATTTCATTTAAAATGCTGGTTTCTGTAACCATCTGCTCTTGGTAATGCTCAAGAACAAAAAACAGAAGTTGAGGAGGACAATTTTTTAAGCCTCTAAATAGGAGTAAGCAGTCAGTCCTGAGAGGTTCTCAGAAAGGACATGAACACAAAGTCCTGCCTCATCTGGGCTGCAATAACAACATACGATACACTGGGTGACTTAAACCACAGACATTTATTTCTCACAGTTCTGGAGGCTGGAAGTCCAAGATCAAGGTATGGCCAATTCAGTTCCTGGTGAGGGCTCTCTTCCTGGCTTGTAGATGGCCACCTTCTCACTGTGTCTTCACATGGCAGAGACAGAGCAAGCTAGCTCTCTGGTCTTTTTTTCTTTTTTTTTTAAAATATATTTTATTGATTTTCACAGAGAGGAAGGGAGAGAGACAGAGAGCTAGAAACATCGATGAGAGAGAAACATCGATCAGCTGCCTCCTGCACGCCCCCCACTGGGGATGTGCCCGCAACCCAGGCACATGCCCTTGACCAGAATCGAACCCGGGACCCCTCAGTCCGCAGGCCGACGCTCTATCCACTGAGCCAAACCGTTTTCGGCTCTCTGGTCTTTTCTTATGAAGGGCATTAATCCCATCATGAGCAACCTCCCTCATGACCTCACCTAAACCTAATTAATTACCTCCAAAGGCCTTACCTCCAAATACCACCACATTGCAGGTTAGGGCTGCAACATCAATTTGGAGGGAGGAGGGACACAAACATTTAGTCCTTAACAAATCCCTATAAAACCGGCACTTTATGCTGCAACATGGGAAACACAACTGACAAGGACAATAGCGAACTTCAGTGAGGCTTCATGCAAGGGCCTGTGAGCAGCTCCGATGACTGTTTTTCACTCTACAGCTTCAGAGAAAAGGATCAGTTACCACCACCACCACCACTACTCAGAGGGAGACTGCAGCAAAAGTTATCCCTCTATCCTAAAGTGCTTATTGAGTCCTTAATGCAAGGTATCAGGAAGTTTACGCCTGAAGGAGAAGAAAGATACCTGCGCCACCTGGTGCAGATCAGACTGCGGGTATCACCAGAGATCATAAACAGCCATGCGAGTATCACCAGAGACAACTAAAACAGAGGTTCTTTGGCCTTCGTCCTGTATTCTATTTAATAGATTCCACGGCCTTGGGTATAGTTCTTCCATGGCTATATCCACCTAGTAGTTCCACTCAGCTGATCACTGTTTTATTACTATTAAAATAACTAAAAGTCTCACTGGAATAGGTTTAACAGGGCCCCTGTGGCTCAGGAGTTGAGAGAACCTAAAGCCTTGCTCACTGAGCTTGGCCCTCATGTTACCTCATTTCCTCCACCTCTAAATAGTAGTGGTTGATTTTCACTCTGAAAGCATCCAAAGAACAAAACCTCTTAAAATGGAGCATTAATAATATATTACCATGAGCAGATGTTTGAGTTATTCGGCTCTTAGAAGAATTCACCAGTGACTGTTTTGTTCCTGGCAAACAGACTGGTGACATATTACTCAGATACCACAGAAAACGAGCATTTCTTGTATTGGGGTTCATCCTTTAGGATAAATGTCATCTTTAGCGTTGTCTACCTGTAGCTGTTCTTGGAAACAGCTCTGCCTTCCAAGGTGGACATAGTTGCAAATCAATCTCTCTCACACCCCTACCAAGATCCACAAATGGGTCTTTTTTCTCCCTTTCTATAAAAGTCTTTTTCTTTCTGCAACATGATCTAGTTAGAGAAGTGTGCATGCCATTCCTGTCAGTACCAAGCCCCACATCTGGCCCTGTCACCATGTTCAGCTCTAGAGAGCTGCTGTCCTAATGTCGACTGATGACAAGGGTGTTGCAGCAAGGGATGGGCAGGTCATAGCCTGACTCTGATTCCAGTTTCTGAAACAATCAGTTGGAAGAGTATCTTTAGACCCATCACCAGGCACCAGGCACTCAAGTTATGGTCCGGAAGATGAAGGGTAGATGGTGGAAACTGCCAGTCATGAGTAAAGGCATCTGAAGACAAACAAGGTTCCTATCCTGGCTGGTTATAGTAATCTTTCTACCTTCAGTTGAAATGTGGGTTGTTATTTTTGGTATCCTGAAACGGGGCAAAATCAGTACAGAAATGCCCAGGGTAGATGCTCAATGACTATGTGCAGACTTAAATACATGAAGCAAACATCCTGAAGACTAAATGAATTCATATGATCCTGAGGAGCACAGTCCATATCCTTGGTTCATTCTGACACTGGTCCCAGGCACAAAGATGATAACCTGGCTGACAAAAGAGGTTCCCTACTAGAAAGCTTTTACTAACAACAAGGCTTTGTGACAGCAGCAGACACTAATGGCTTACTATGTGCCACCTGTCCTCTCTGAGCATTTTACATATAACATTTTATCTCCACCACAACTGGAAAAGGGAGGCACTACTGACACCAGTACTTTACGGATGAGGAAACTGAGTCTGAGTGGTTAGTAACTTCCTGAGATCTCACTGCTGGACAGTGAAGAACCAGGGCTCCAACATGGGTGGCTTGGCTGCAGAGCCATTGCTCATGGAGAGCCTCTGGCCTAGAAGCTGAGGAACAGGATGGAAGGTGAGCTGCTGGGAGATCTTTGGCAAGTCACACCCACTCTGGGCTTTGGCCTACACATCACACAGCTACAACCCAGCAGGGTCTGGGCTAGGTTATCTCTGACTATCCTCTCAAGTCTATGTTATCAGTCTGCCCAATTCTTTAAGTGTCTGGTTCTAAATCAATTTTTAACCATAAGAGAAAGAATATTAGGAGAGAATAAACCAAAAATGTACCATAAAGGTAACCCTGGCTGTCTCTGAATGGTGGGGTAATGGGTATCTGCCTGCTTGTGTAAAAAAGGAGGAAAGGTATGATAAAGACATAAAGCCTGTGCATTTTAAAAATTTGACCAAGTTAGATTTTTCCACGTCTGCAAAGAATACAAGTGTTGGTAAAACAGAAATGAACACAAAAGTCAGAGATAACCTAGCCCAGACCCTGCCACAAGAATTTTTAAAACATACAATATCTGACTAGTTAGTCAGGGACGCTGACTTCTTTTCCCTTAGACTGTCAAATAAAAAAAATGACAACAGCCAGCACAACACTTCCTGTGTGAATGAATCAAAATCATACTTTTTTTTATGATCACCAAAAAGACATAAATTCTGGTGCGCCATAGAATTTTAATTAGTTTATGGGTACTATGAGATGAAAAAGGTTGAAAATCAGTGATCTAGTGAAATATCTCGCTTCAGAGGGACAGGAAAGAGACTGAAGACTTAGATGGTTGGTGAATTTCACTCAGAGCCTGACAGCGTTGCCCTGGGATGCTGCAGAGTTCAAAGCCAGAGGGACACTCAGATGCAGCAAGGCCCAGCTGTGGCACTGTTCTCTTGTCCAAGAAGTTTCTAATTCAACAAAGGGCGAATTCGGCCCTGAGATAAGAGACTGCTAATGCACTGGAAAACAGAGCATGTACACCTATTATTTACTTTCTTTAAGCCCATCGCTCAGAAGGGTCATGTTAGCTGATCATTTACCAGCTTGTTACATGCAAGTCAATTCCTAGAGGCAAAGAGTAAAGGGCAACCTAGAGCCTGCTAGAGGCAGAGGAAGAAAGGCAACACTTGTACATTGACAATGGAGCGAAGATTCTAGCTACACACTTAACACATAGATGATGTATCCTTTAAAATTTCACATCTGGTTAAGAGAACTCTAGCTAAATCATTTGCAAAGAATCTTTTCTAGTTTTACTCTTAGTGAACCAGGAATTAACCAAGGAGCACTCAGATTTATTAAAGTGTAGACATAATTTAGTGGTTATAGGTGATCTCAACGTGCAGCATTAGGTGGACTTCTACATTTGCAAATACTACTCTGGTCTACCTTTCTCTGAAATCAATGAGATGCTCAAAACGTGACAATATGGGGTCACTATCTGCTGAAACATTGCCACAGAAATAGGGCTACTAATTGTAGCACTAGGAAAAAAATCCCTTTGA